>NW_016907912.1:599922-631740 GCF_001483705.2 Eufriesea mexicana | reverse complement strand
TATATGCTTAGGTACTTTTTATTCACTTTGAAAGCTTCACATATACACGATAATTGTAAACGATACAATTTTTCAGTTCTTTTTTTGTAACTTGCATTTTACTTTTCATCCTTTCCTTCATTGCTCTAAAAATATAAATATAAGACAGTCAATAAAAATTCCTACTTTCTAAAACATAGTTATAGTGTAAACAATAGACTAACTCTATCTCTTTCTTTATAACTTCTAATTCTTCTTGGGTTTTTACTTCATCGTCAATCGCTACTACGGTCTTCCTTCTTATTGTTTATTCCAAGAAATATAGTCATACTAATAACGTAGCAAACATAATTGTATGAAATTTCTATACGCCTTTGGAGTTTCTTTTGCCCATAATTCTAACTCAATATCATCAATAGTTGTTTTCATTGTGACCTAGTTATAACAAATATATTAGTCTTATTAATATAAAATACTTTTAAAATCAAATTTATCAAAATTTATTATTTATTATTGTAATTCAAATTAGAAATTATTTAATATATTAATATAGAAATTTAGAAAGTAAATATTGTATACCAGTTAAATTTTTAAAAACAGATATACAATCCATTGAAATATTATTAACTAATACTTATTACTTTACCTTTAGTGGCTGACTCTTTCATAAAAATATTACTCATGTTGGTAAATCTCCTATAATAAAAAAAATCCTGCGTCAATAATATTTCATATTAAATCTTTAGACATTTACAAATCAGTCAACCAAATGGTTTTTTTCTTGAATAATCATCAGCAGGTAATACGTACCTTTTACCTCCTTTTAACATTGGCTTTATTGGCCCAATCAATTCCATTATCTTTAACTTTTATAACTATTACCAAGTGTCCATTTTCCATCTCTTCAATGATCCTTATGTTTGAATGTCCATGCCACACATTCTTCTGTGTTGATACATATGCTGCCCTTTCCTGTTTCTTAATTCGACATAATATGTGTTTCTTCTTCTTAGTGCTTTCATTCAAACCTCTCTTTTTTGTTTATATACCTCAGCTCCATCATTCTGAAATTTAACACATTGGCGATGATCATTGGCTTGGACCACTGATATTAATATTTATTTAGATAAGAAATACAACATACCTTTCAATCTCACTGTATTTTCTATATTTAGTTGTTATAACAGGCCATCACCTAAGTTAATTTCATTCCTTTCTATTTGCCTAAGCCATCTCCATTTTCTGAATCTTTATTTGACCATCAAAGATTTCTATTTTGTATGTTATATGGTTAGCCAACCTAGAATCCAATAAACATATCATAATATATTTGTATTGCTGCTTCAATTTTTTTTTGCTATAAAATATAATTCTTGGCATCTAATGGCTCTACGCTGGTGACATTCCATGAATCCAATATTTTTTTACTGTTGCACATGCCTGTTTAATTCAACAGAATATTATTTTTTCACAACCAAGCTCTGCTATCACTAATAAAAGGTGGAAAAACAATGGCTCATAACTTATACTATTTAATTACAATTGAAGGTTATGTTCAGAGAAAGCTTACATTCTTTTGCATGATACAGGCACACCTGGACACAACAATGCTTCCAGCGTTTTTTTGCAATTTTTTCTCATTTCCTATGTACTCTCCTGTTCACTTGGAGAAAAATTAACAAATCACTTAATTTCTGTGGTTAATTTATGAACTTTTATAGCTGCACAGCAAAGTTGGAATTATAGCAACTTTCTTACACAATGTTTAATTTAATAATTAATACTTACATGAGCGATAGGTTTTGTATTTCCTGTATCTAACGATTATTTATATTTTCGTTTTCTTTCTGTAATAAATAAGATTAGTAAATAAGAAAACTGTTTTTCTTGCATAATATTCTTATTATTTTGTAATAAATATATACTTGCATATGAAAACGTAAAAAATGAGTTTTTTTATTAAGAAATTCTTTATTTGTTTATTTTTTATTTGTTTATTTACGACGTTTTCATGGGCGAAAAATGAATACAAAATAAAAATAGATCGAAAAAGAATATTCGCTATGGTTTGGCAAACCCTGACCCTCAATCATAGGAATATAAAAATGTCGCTGTTAACCCACAACTGCAGCTTTAAAATGTTTGAAATAAATGCATAATCACTTTTAATAAAACATTAATAATAAATATCTCAAAAACTATTAAGTAAGTGCGGCTATACGGATATATATTCTTGAACTGCGTGACGAATCTACAAACCAGCAAAGTTTCAACTAATTGTAAGTCGGTGACCCGAAGTTCTTGCACTCTCCTTGTTAATGCTTTGTGTTCTCAAATGGCTTGTTATGCCATCTATAATTTATATCGGCAATTAACTAAACCGAGGTTTATAAATTTTCGGTTTGAAACTTTGACATGTTTCACGCTATCATTAGTGGATGGCAACTACTACGAATTCTTACTTATCTTTTTTCACTATAAATTTTTATGAATCCATAATTGTAAAGTTAACTTCATGGAATTAAAACAGTAATTGAAACATAATTAATACCTGTTTTCATCTACTTTATTTACATATTTTATACCTCATCTGGAATGGTATTATTTGACGACAAATTTCCAACCATTACTGTATATACTGTCCTTCCATCTAGCAACGAACTGTTCAATTATTACTGCATTTTATCAGCACACAATATATAAAAATAGAATTCTTAAAAATTCATGTCACAAGAATCGAAATAGGTAAAGGATGTATCAAAAATCAATTTTTATTTTGTGAATTTCAATAACAATTATTTATATTTTAAAAAATTATTATAAAGTTATTTCATTAGTAATACATCATTTATTTAATACGGTAAATCACCATCGATACCATCATATGAATTAGAAAAATGCATTCCAAGCTCTCTAATATATATTCATATAATATGTAAATTATATTTTACTCATTAAATCTATTTGGCACTACTGTATTGTTCTTAAGTTACGATATATCTACAAATGTTACAAAGTATACTGTACTGTGGCTCCACCTGCTCTCGTATTCATGAATTAATGACACAAAAAACCGGATATTCAACTTTGAAAAGAATTGTTATATTTCCTTCGTCGATTAAAAATCTAACAAAGAAATGTAAATTTTTTAAAAGAATAGCTATGCACAAGTCTAAAAGAGTACTATCATATTTAATATCTATAATGAAAAATAAACTGACATTTTGTATGTCGTAACATCGACAGGTAAAATCAGCTGCAGCAGACACGTCGATATTGCGATACCGTTGGTAAAACAGACAGAATGGAATTGTTTCGTCGTTCGAGAGTTGTCATTATCATCTCTCGAGAAGTTACCATCCAGTTTGTCTTTTATAGAATAACAACACATATAATCCGCCAGAAATTTAGAATTTGTTTTTGAAATGCGAGGTTGATGTAGGAAATGTTGGTTGGAATAATACTTTGAAGAAGCAAGTAAAATTGTAATTACTATCGGGGTCGATTACGCGTAGGTACGATACTGCGACGACTCGAGCAATGGCCGCTTGGCGGCAAAACGTCGTACACGCGTTACCGACAAACATATTCTTCATCTAATCGAATTGCAAACTGCGTCGACAATTCTGTTCAATGAATTCTTCTTCAGAAAAGTCTAGAGAATACGATGGCATATTGTGAATTCCAATTTGATAAAAAATTTATCGTAAAAATGCAAGAATACTACGTAGAAAGTACGCTCGGTTTATTTCTAAACTTTGATAATAAATTGTAATTATTCAAAATCGAAATAATTATAATTATGGATATCCATAAACTCGAGAAACTCTCGCCTAACTTTCACAACAAAAACGAACCTACTAACTTCTTTAATTTTCCTGTAATCCTTTATTTAGCCCAAAAAGTCGCGTGTTTTTAGAAAAACTCACATTTTTCAAAAACTGACCGTGCTAAAATAACTTTCTTTACGGATTCGTATTCAGGAAAACAAGCTGCACAAAAATCACTCAATGCATATTATAGATTTAAGAAAAAGTTACAATTTGCTGTACAGTATAATTGTCCGCCTCAGTTGGTGTAATTTAAATTAATTCATTTTTATCATACTGATACCCTCGTTAATGTATTTTTAAACAGATAAGTATGACAACGCTATTATTACTAAATTGTCCTAAATATAAATATCCTTGATATTTTTTAATTCTCAGCGATAATTGCTCTCCCTTTACTTGCTGCACAAAAATCACCTAATGCATATTATAGATTTAAGAAAAATTACAATTTGTTGGAGAGTATAATTGTCTGCCGCAGTCGGTGTAACTTAAATTAGCTCATTTTTATCATACTGATATCCTCGTCAATGTATTTTTAAACACATATGTATGACAACGCTATTATTATTAAATTGTTCTAAATACAAATATCCCTGATATTTTTTAATTCTCTGCGATAATTGCTCTCCCTCTACCTGCTGCTTGACAAATCGAAGAGAGCTAAAGAATACTATGTAAAATGGCACCCAGAGGTCTAGCCAAAACCCTTGCTCTTCCTGAAGGATGTGTACACCCAACAAATTATCAATGCACCTGTATACGCGTGTACGTCTGACTTAAGACCTCCACCTGCACCTATCAGTCATCCAATAACACCAACAGCGAGCGTTGCATCGTTGCAAGTGCATCGTCCCTTCATCTCCGTGCACTCGTTGTTCATCAACATCGCGATGTGGCCTGACGAGAGAGTAAAACCGTGTAAAAATCGAAGCATCGCGCATACCGCGTTTCCCCTTTATATTCCTGCACGCTCGTACTCTTTGCACCCGTATAGCCGGCCTCTTTATCAGCTCTCGTGTCTGATTGTTGTCAACGAGGGCTAATTTGTTCTCCGCGGAGTCAATTGGCAAACAGTTCTGTGTGGACTGACTTTATTAGAGCGTTGATAAAACCACGTTTCTCTTCCTCCAGCCGGCGCAATAAAATCCGCTCTCCTCTTGCGCATCTCTTTGCCCCGAGTGCTATCGTCGTCACTCGTCATCTTGCTCGTTCGGCTACGCATTCTTTTCCCGGCTATTGGTCTCTGTGTCGACCCTAAAGCCGCGACTGATAACCTTTTCATCCCGAGCCACCACCACTGCGTCCCTCCGGGAACGACTATCTGCGTAAACACGGGCCTACGAAATGCTGGAATCGCACGCCGCGATGCCAGTAGTATCGCCGAGACGCCGAGGATGATGTGGTACCACGCTCGTTTTCCCGCCATTTTAGTTCTATGTCTCGTCGCCACTTCCGTCCACGCGGTACGTATTCTTCCACCCTTCTCATCGATCTCTGTCCCTTCGACTCGCTCTCGTAGTGTTACTTCCTGTCACGTGGTTCGGATACTTGGCAGGTGGTCCACGGTGGTGGACTGATACTCTGCGGCGTGCCTCAAGTGCGTAGATGGAGATGTCGAGAAGATGGAGGTCTTCGAATCTTTGCCTGTCATAGATATTTTTAAAAATATAGATCATTTTTCAACATAGTCAATTTGATATTATAGTATTGTCTTCTTCTTTGCTTTTCATGGATGTTTTTCTTCTTTTTAATTCTTTTACAATCGTCATTAACGAGTATATGGTCAAAGGATGTGACAGAAGCCTGGTGGGGATGATAAGAAATTTGTTGTCGAATGAAAAGATTTTAATAAGGATCATATTAGGTTTTCGATCAGAGTTAGATCATTTCGTGTAAGACAGTAGTTTCAGGCAATCTGTGTTATGACAAAATGGAGATTGGCGTTGTTCTTTGTAGCTGTGTCTGTTTTCACTGACGATCGACGGAGGAAAGTACCTTATTAATATGCATCGACGAGATAAGCGCTGATAAGTCGATGAAAGTGGCCAATGTGGTTTGTAGTAATTAGGACGGAGAGAATATGTAACGTGAAATGTTTCTTACAGTGATTTTCAATGATTCGGTTTGTCTGTCTTTGTTTTATAAACGTTAGGAAGAAACGGTATGATCGTGTAACGATGTTTGATTTTGCGCAATATTGTTTGTTTACGGATGTTTATGCAGCGTTGGCTATTGCGTTAATAAAGCGTACGACATCCGAAGTGCTCGTAATACGAAGTGGAACTCTGATAAACATATCGTAGTTTAGAAATGTATTTAAAAAATGTTTATTAAGCAAGGTTAATATTTTTTCCAATATTTTCCCGATGAATGGATAGTTTATCAAAGCGAAAATCAGAATCCATTGCTATTATGTTCGTACTTTCACGAGATTTCATAATTTTATGTCAAAGTGGATACGCGTTTTAAAATTTCGTATAGGTGTAATAATTTCTGCAATGGAAAGATAATAGTTTATGCAAAGACGAGTAATTTATTGAAAATAAATGCTACCAATTGTCGATTAGATAAGATTCTTATTTATTCCATTGTTTTCTCAATGAATGCTTGTCTTTTAACGTGGAAACCAGGACGTGATATTATTATAATTGTGGTCTTAGAATTCTCGTGTTTTCAAATTTCGTAAGGATATAATACAATAATTTGTGCAATAGAATTCGTCTAAATAGTGCAATCGCGAAGCAATAGTAATCTGTAATTTATTACAACCATTTGTTTGGTTCAAACTTACATATTATTAAAAGAAATGAATAGAAAATAGAAACAAAAATATATAAAAATATATAAAAATATATAAAATATGGAAATAAGGAAAACATCAAAGCTAAACTAAGAATTTATTAATACGACATCTCGTAATTAATTTCGCGAGCTTTTCAAATATTTTACTCGAACGTAGATTTACGATCCCAAAGAAGTGACAACGAAAGCACCGAATCGAAGAGAGTTACTGCTTCCTTGGTATTTGGAAGGCAAAGGCGACTCCAGCCAAGATCTATCGCGTTCTCCAAAATGGCAGACGGACCCAGACAAGCAAGTCACCAACAAGCCCTACGTGGTAGACGCTCAACTGCAGAAAACATGGACTCCATGGGAAGAGAACGAGGATGATTCTCAAAGTCAGTCGAATCTTCAGCATGGTTATGATTTGGAGTTCAGTCAATTCGAGCACGCGGAACATAAAACGAAGAAAATTTCAGGAAAAACTAATCCACCTGCAGAAGATGATCAGGATTTTTACGAAGGAGTACCTGCTGACAGTACGGTAATATATATTAAATATATATAATAACACGTGTTAATCTTTTTCCAAGTTTAGAAAATCTTTGTTATGTCTCAAAGCGTTAGGAATGTTATTCCGAAGAGTATATTAGACTTGTTCGCATAAATGATAAATTTGCTTTATCGGGTTTCGTGGAAAGCAACGGGAATAGCGACAGCGTGTCAATTAAGAAGGTTAAGTGTGCAATAACGACAACGAATGGAAATTGTTTTGCTTCCCTTTAAACATTAGTTGACATACATTACCCTTACACTCCACTTTCTCAGAAAGCAACATTCCTTCCTCGAATATAATTTCTTCTTCGACGTGACAGATGGTGTAATATAGAAACCACGTAGTACACATAGTCTGTGTAAGTCGAATTAAATATTAATTAGAAATATTAATTAAATTAAAATTCATCTAATTTCGTGCTTTGCCTTTTATCAATTAAGAATTATATGGTGCGAGAATAATTATTAGATGCGATGATTTAATTGAAATATAGTTATTGCAATATGTCACTGTTATGATATAGTAATTATTACAATATACTATGAAAAATTTGTTAAATTATTTCAGAAACCCCGCAAAGAGAAGCTTCCTCTGCCAACGAAAGCAAAGCTCACGGTGGCTCGACATGACAGCGAACGAGGTGTCCAATGTCCAGAATCCGATTCAACAGGGGAGTTCGTGTATCCCCTCGATTGCAAATTCTTCGTGAGCTGCTGGAAGGGTAGAGCTTTCGTCCAGCCATGCGCCCCTGGCACTCTGTTCAATCCAGAAACTTTGGAATGCGATTTTCCCCACAAAGTCAAATGTTATGGCGGAGAAATAGCCGATTTCCCATCGAACGTGCACCATGATTCTTCGGGAAGACGAGAACCATTGTCACACGGTAGTCACCAAGGTTTCATTGACCATAGGGGAAGGCCACAGGTCGGTACGAATTAGGGGTATTAATTCGAACCTAATTTTTAAACTCTCGAAACTCGAATCTTAAAATTGTTCGAATAATTTTTCAAAATTTCTTTACCTTCGAAATTCTAATAAATTCTAATAAATTCTGATATTTTTTAAAAATTATATTTAAATATAACGTTTAATTTAACATTTATTTAATGGAATAAAAAAATTGTTAAAAATACTGAATTCTAATTTCAGGAACCGCAATGTCCACCCTATGTGACAGGTATGCTAGCACACCCCTCAGATTGCACGAAATTCCTGCAATGTGCACACGGAGGAACGCACATCATGGACTGTGGTCCTGGCACTGTGTTCAATCCTGCCATCAGTGGTTGCGATTGGCCTAGAAACGTGAAAGGCTGCGAAGGTAGTACAATATAAAGAGTAATAAATAATTGGTTCAAGAATACCAATAACACATTGCAAAACAGATGCTCTGAAGCCTGAAGGAGACACAACGACACCGCTGGTTCCATTTTACTACGACAGTAATGGACGATTACAGCACAGAAAACCTGAACCACCGAAGATCTCCTGCCCTGCAGATTTCACAGGGTTGTTACCCCATCCTGAGACGTGTACGAAGTTTCTTCAGTGCACGAAGGGAGGAACGTTTATCATGGACTGTGGTCCTGGCACAGCGTTCAATCCCCTAATTTCCGTCTGCGATTGGCCTTACAATGTACCTAGCTGTGTCAAAGGTAACTGTCTGATAGTGGTGGACGAAATTTAATAACAATAAGAACTATTATTTATTTAATTACAAAGATTATTAAACACAAATATTACCTTGAAATATAATTAATCTCTCACAATTACACTCTCATCTTATCACTATTAATACCAAATTGTAACTAATGCATGTCAAATTACTCTCTTCTTTTCTTTCTTCTTTATTCTATTATACGCATACTCATTTATCGTAATAACCTGAATTCATTAGATATTAGAATCCCATGCATTCTTGTTCCATTCATCCCAACACATATATACTTAAAAATCTATGTAACCATTACCACACTGTCTACAGTTTCTCACGAATGTCTTCCAAAAAGTTAAATTCTTTTATGAGTAGAACGTACAAGTTGGTCTAATTGTAAGTTCAAATTTGAAAGTAGTATTGTATCTAGAGTAAAGTATTGAAATTTCGAATTTAGACTGTATATTGTATTCATTGAAAGCTTAGATAGACATAAGTATTCGAATACATTTTTAACCTAGCCTATGTCAACGGTTTGAGAATGAATATATTTTCACTGGAACAGAATTTTTCTCAATTCGTTATTTTATTTTCTATATATTTCATTTTAATTGCTCAATTTATTATCTTACAATCGCACCCTAGATAAATCATCGGGAACGCACCAATCATCGGGAGGTTCATCAACCCACTTCGGCTCCGGACATCGAACTTCGCTCTCCTCAGGTTCCACTGGCTCAAGAACCTGGCAGCCTCATCAATACGATCACAGTTCTCCAGATCATCACAGACCAAACTACAACCGAGGATATCCCAATATTCCCGCGACAACAGCTCATTCGAGAACGGATTGGGACCTCCTGAGGCCAACTTGGAAGCCAAGCACTTGGACCACTGCCACGCCACCCTATTCTCAAGGCCAACATCCTTCTAACACCGACACACAACAGGGAAATACCGATCAGCAGCACCGATACAGTGATCATGGCCAGTGGCCAAACTCGGGTCATCCTCATCATCACTGGGACCACAATCACGGAACAATTGATCACAGCCCGAGTTACCATCACCATCACCATCACTATAGCAATTACTTCCCTCACGGAGTGCCTTACAATGCCAGCAGAGAATCCGAAACACAGCAGCCTGCTTCTCCCTTCGAGCCGTCCAATCCTCAAAGACCTGAAGGCCAAGAAAGTGGAACTAATTATGCAAACCGCGTGTACCAGCACGAACATCACCACTTTCATCACGGTGTCCAAGGCATACCTCAGGTGACTCCGAGTTACTGGGATTCCGACGACTCTGCGACAGATACCCAGCAGACTCAGCAGCCTGTCTCCGAGATGGACGAGGAGGAAAAGACTCCTGATAAAAGATTCGATCTCTCGTCGAATCCTGGCTTCGAGTTTAGCGAAGGCAACGTGCCACCGAACCGAAGAAGCGGTCAAGAGTTCACGCCTAATAGACAAGAGTATGGGAGAATCGGTCCTGACTACCCACAGCGCGGACGTGATCCAAATTCTCGCGTTTACAATAATCGTGGGTACCAGGTGCCTGTGGACGAGTCGAGGGTGGATGGACAGCCTACGTGGAATAGAAGGACGTGGGACCGGGGTGAGCAGCATGGATCATACATGCCACACAGTGACAACAGCTGGAATCCACATGGACCAGGACATACACAGACTCGACAGTGGAATCAAGGTGATTTTTGAGTGGTATTTTGAGCCTTGAAGTGCAGGTTGGTGGATTACTGCATGAATTTGAGATCCCCGGTAGAGTTGACATGTATTAGAGAAGGAAGGCTTTAAACGAGGTTATTGTTACATATTTGAGTCAACATTCTTGGTATTTCTCATTTGCATTGATAGAGAAATATTTCGATGGCACAGTGGACGTTAAACGAAGCATGTCTCGCATGTCTGGTGTATGACACTGCACGAAAGTTGTTAATTTCATAGCATGTCATTGTGCATTACGAGTATGAAAGAGGGATTAAAAATTTAGGTGAAAATACCGAGATGATATTACTTGTAACTGAAACGAAGTCTAGAGGGATTTATCAACAATGAGCAGTAAGTAAAATTAATGAGGAATATAATCAATGGGACTCGGTTAGTGTGATCTTCATTTTGGACGGATCAAGATGTTGATTGATTCTATGATTTCTCGGAAACAGGTAAATACTTCATAATCTGTAACTAAGCAATACAATTACTTTAACTTACATTCATGTAAATATATATGTATAATTCTTTTTTTTTTTTTATAAAATACCATGTGATTGAATGAAGCAGTCGGAAAAAGGGGATCGAAGTAGATATTTGTCAGTATTGCCTTGCTTGGTGTCAAATTTGTATTTTTTAAATTAAATATCGGAGGGTAATGAGAATTTTGAGAACCGATTTTTCCTAGATCCAGTCAACGGGGATGACAAATTCCGTGACAGGGACTCTAGAACGAATGTTTATCAAAGCACAGCTGATAGAGAAGCAGACTCGAAGATGGATGCATGGGCGTCGAAAACGAATATTCATCTGCAGAAGAAAGGACAACGTGGATCAGGTATACAGACAGTGTTCTAATATTTTTGCAATATTTTTACAATTTTCTCAATTTCCTTTGCAGGTCTTAAGAATACCGTAACCGATTCGACGAATCTTTTGTACCCAAATGGCATATACGTGAACGTGAATGGCACGAGGGGTCATTTTATCACGAAGGAAATCGAAGTGAACCAGGGTCATTCTAAAACGAAGAATTATAGCCCCAATGATCTTCAAAACTCCAATACGTATAGCAAACCCGATCAAAATGTCTATGTCGATTCTCAGACGATGAATTTCGATTACATACCGTCTATGGTTCTTCAGCCACCACCTCTCAGTCCCATTAAACCTTCAGTTGAATCCAGCACCACGGAAAGTAGAAGTACTTCTCATGGGTATGGTCATCGAATGCCTAAGCATTGGATGGATAACCCAAATTCAATGGATAACAAAGATTTAGCAGAATCTGGTAATTATTTTTGATTCATAATGTAGCTTCCTTTATCACGAATAAATATGTAGTTTATTATTTATTTATTTATTTACAAACACATGGCAATATATTCATAAATAAAACATTGTCACACACGGAATTAAATAATATAGTATATCAAGATTTATTCCAAATAATTACACTCATAATACTCATTAATTTTAGATTTTGATTTTCAATAGCTGCAGTATACTGACTGTACAAAGGTAGCATACTAAATAGTCTATGGAATGAAAGAATTAATAAAATATATTCTGTCTCTAATATATTTTATAATTTATATTTATATATTTTTTAGTTAAAATGCTAAAATTCAATTATGGGACGATAAGATAAATCTCATACGAATTTTATATTAATATTATTTCAAATTTAAAATATTAATTTTTAAAATAATATTAACATTTGATTATTAATAAATTCCTAAATTACTAAATACTTTATTTAAACGTTATCAATTCAACAGATACGAATTACCACCGCGTAGTCGTGCCATCGTTGACTCTCGAGCCGCCATATCCAGATGAAGACAGGCCATCCCCGTTTCCAGTCGACACTTCAAGGAACAACAATTACGTTCCACCAGTTCCATCCATCTATTCGCAATCACCACATCACCAGAACACTCGTACAAACGCAACGTTTCCCATCGGTTGGCAATATCCGGCTGAACCAGTTGTCGAGCCCCAGCAGCCACCCTACGAACCAATAAACCAGGATACTCCCAATCCTGCAACGACGGAGACCAATCGAGATCCAGGATCGACCACCAATTCTCAGCCACCGAGTCAATTGACACCTCCAAGCTTTATGCCAAACACTAACGGTCGATATCCCAAAGTTCCATCTGTCAATCTCGAACCACCGTATGAAGAACCCAGTAATCGTTACGACGAACCCTCTTACACGTCCAGCAGTTCTACTCAAAGGATTCCAGAGGATCCCGAGTCGGTTCCACCGAAGAAAAGGTTCCTTCAGACCACTGCAGAAGCTGAGACCACAACTGCTGAGACCATGACAACTGCTGAGATCATGACAACTGCTGAGACCATGACAACTACTACGACACTCCCGAGTGTGCCAATCGAGTCGGTGGAAGAAGAGAGTTCTACGAAAATCGACTATCCAGACATTGTTGAGCCTGATCCCGAAGACGACGTGGATGTGCTGGACGACAAGAAAATTTGGAAACCGGTGTTGGTTTTCGAGAATAAAACTCAAGCTACCACGGAGTCCTCTGCTATTATGAAAATCAATAAGAAGAAGGTTGACGTTGATCTTTTTAATATCGAGGCTCCACCATTCGAAGAAGGTAAGTGTGTCGTTGATATTTGTCTGTGTTTAGTCGTAGTGTCTAGGGGTCTAACGGGATTGAAAGGTAAGTTCTGGGGTCTTTTCTTGCGAGCATATCCTCGCGCAATTGATCTTCTGGCTTTTCGCATGGATCGCTGTTGCTAAGATTTGTTAACATTGGGCTTCAGACAGATTAAAATTGTGATAACATATTGCACCTTTTGATTTGATTATTTGACATGTCAAATTTCATAGCTTCGTGAATTATAGAGAGATATAACGTCACCATAGTTGATGTTTTAATATTAATTTGGAAACTGAAATTTTTCATCAGCTTTCCTTTATTTTGAATTAAGTGAAAATTTTGATACGGAGAATTTTGCCAATTAGATTGCAATATTCAATGGGGAAATATTGTTTTGCAGAGGAACCACCGTTCCCGTCATACTATGTTCCACCAGTGGAACCAATAGATCATTCCAAAAATACCGCTCAGCCGACACCAATTTCTGGCCAGGTATGCGTTTCTGTTATTATTTTATGCTACATTTAATATTAAAATTAATATTACGATATTAATATTTTATTAATTAATATTGCAATATTACTTTTCTTTATTATGACAATGGACTATAAATTTTCCATTTCTGTTACTGTCCATTTTTGAGCTTTTTATTTTTAATTTACGATGCATAATTGAATCGTGTATCTCAGGTGGTTCGACTTAGAGGTGGTTCTGGACCACACGACGGATACGTGGAAGTTCAAGGTGTAAATCCTGGGTGGGGCATCGTTTGCGATAAGAGAAACGGCTGGTCTTTGAAGGAAGCACACGTTGTATGCAAACAACTTGGATATACCAGGTAAACACATATAAAATTTGTCATAAAATCATATAACATCTTTATCATCGATCAAATTTATTTTCTACCCTCTTTTATGTCAATATAAAATAATACACCTATAATAATAATTTACAGAAATGATTAAAATCAAATTTATTTTGTACCCACTTTTATGTCAATATAAAATAATACACCTGTAATGATAATTTATAGAAATTATTTGGTAAGATGTACGTTGCTCATTTGGAATTCAACAACAACACGGGATACATATGAATCTGCGAATACGAAGAGACAGAAATTCCTTTGTTCTTTACAGAGGCGCCGAGATGGCTTGGCAAGGGAGAACCGATCGCGGTGACGTGCCAACTTGGATCGCAGCAAACACCGTCTCGTGTCAAGGCAACGAGAGCAAATTTCAATCGTGCAAGTATGTCGATGACGATTCGCCGATATCTTTCGTGATAAGACGCTCCTGACGTCGTCGACGTGCAGGACAAACATTGCATAAATCACACGAAACATGTTACGTATCATGCCCTCGGACTTTGCAATAAAACAGTTTCGAAACTATAATCTCCAAGCAGGAAGCTTCATTACTGGACGAAACTTTTGCAAAACAATTCCTGGAAGTCGTGCTCTGTAAATTATAATTTAATGTTTAATAGAGACAGATTTATTGATCGTAATTTTTTACTTATCCGTCGCTTCAAAAATTCCGTGTTTGAATCTGATGTGCTGATAGCGAGAGGAATTACGTCTATGGCAATTTTAAATATGATAGTGCTTATGAGTCATAACGAAATATCTCAGAAGCTACTGAAATTCGTATCTTCGTAGATCCTGATTTGCGTCACTGTTTATATTAATTTACTAATTAATTAATTTTAAAAGCTATTATTTTGAAAATCGAAATAAATTTTGTAATTTTTAATTTTTAGTTTTGCACTGAATGATCAGATTTATACCGAATCGCGATTACTATTTTAAATGTTTTCGGATCATTGTAATATAAAATTATTATAATAGTAAGTGACTAAGTTTGAGCAATTATTTTGCAGATTTACACACGAGCAAGAGTGTCGCATAGAGAAAGAGGCGGTCGGTGTGAGATGCATGTTAAATCGCGTGGCTTATTGTGGGAAAGACGAAGTGCCATACGAAGGGTACTGTTACCATGTGGGCAAACCTGACAGTGCCTTGAACCATCAAGAAGCAGTAGACTATTGTTCGCAAAGGCAATCAGGTCTCGTCGATATCTCCAGTCAGGCGGAGAACGATTTCATCTCTGAATGGCTGCTGCAAAAGTACCCAGAGGTCACGTCGATTATGACTTCTGGCGTCGGTTTCTTCAGTATGAATAACATAATCTGGGTCTGGGAGGATTCTTCTCGCGCGAAATTTAGGTACTTTTAGTCTCTTAATAGTCGTGGATTATTTATCAAACAATTTTCGGTATAAAAAGATTCGGTGATTAAGAAAATATTGACAGTATTTGATCATGAGTATTATGATCTTTAATTATCTTGTTACATGTAGATAATATTGAAATATGTATGACATATATTTGATTTAATGACAGAATTGTAGAAGTAGTTAGAATGATTGGTATCAGAATTTTTGTTTATATTTTTCTGACAACGTGCAGTTGCTGTTAACAGAATTAATGCAGGCTTTTATTCTGGCAAAAGTTAATTATTTTCGTTATTTACGATTATTGACAACGGTCAAGGAAGGTTAAGAAATATTTTAGTATAGTGATTCTAGTGTTAAAATAGGGATTAAAGTGTACCTTTAAATACTCGACCCTTTTATATCAATTAACCGTAACTAGGTTCACGAAATGGTGGCCAGGCTGGAAGGAGGACAAGAAACACCCTCCACACGTGGGCTCTCGTCCTCTTTGTATCATAATGAAGCGCAAATTTCCATGTCACGACAGGCCAGACTCGATTTGCGTTGCTGATTACTTCTTCTGGGATGCGGAGGACTGTGCTTCCTCTGGCAAGGGTCACTCTTACATTTGTAAGAGATCTTACAACGACATTGGTATGAATTACACATTTTAATTAGTATTTTGACACAGCTCTCCTCTTGATTCTTAATTGACAATTTATTCGAAAATTTCGTGCTCCTGATGACAAGAGGGTTTCTCTTTTAAGTTTACACAGAGGTCTACAGGGGACGCAAAATATGAAATAATATACGAGAATTAATATTCAAAAATTTTTAATCATTTTCCAGGTTGCATTTATGGGAAAGGAAGCCAGTATGCTGGAAATGCGAATGTAACAGTTTCAGGCAAGGATTGTCTATCATGGGGTGATCCAGATGTTGCTCATTCGCTTCTAATTAACGTTAGTTCCATAAATTTGTATTTCCACATTATTCTTATATTTTTTTCTTTAAATAATTACGCTTCTCTCAGATTTTGCTATTTTCTACGTTATATTCACGCTGTTACTATGATACCAGACTATGATACTATAATATTATTTTATCTTACGCTATACAAAGTCAAAGAATTTTATGCCTCAGATCGTTAACACAGAGATGAGAGAAAAATTAAAGAGCCACAATTACTGTAGAAATCCGAATCCGAACAGAGAGAGCAAACCATGGTGTTACACTGGACCATTTGGAGAACGAGAACAGTGTGACCTTCCTGCTTGTGGAAATACTGCAATCACTACCGGTAATGCTTCATAATAAAACTCCTAATTTACGGTATTACGTAAATTTTTATTTATATCGAGTGATTTCAAAGAATTATTTTTTCAGGTTTTCAAAGATCGCGATCGATAAGTCAGTGCAAGCCTAAGCATTTCGAATGTTCTCTAGGAGAATGCATCCCATCACCTTGGGTTTGCGACGGCGAAGAGGTATACCACGTTTCTTATTCCAAAATGACAGTAAACAGTAATTAATAATAAATTTCATCAAATTGAAATTTTAAAAAATATTTTTAATCGATGGAAATCTTGAAATTAGAAATATTTATTTTGTTGAATTTTAAGGATTGCACAGATGGATCGGACGAGAGACATTGCGCTTCTTACATGAGCCATTTCGAAAAGTATCCTAAGAATAAATTGGAAGGGCATGATGTTGAAAAGTGGTTGAACATGCCATTGAAAACGTGCGCCCTTAGATGCAAGGAAGCTGATTTTGTCTGTCGATCATTTGCACATAAGTAAGTATACTCTTACCATTGCATATTTAATTCTGAATGTATTTTTATAATCAGTACAGAGTTTATAGTTTCTCCTATTAAAAACTAAAAATTCCAAAAAATTCTAAAGCCATTTATTATAAGTTTTAATTGAAAATGAATAAAGTAGCAACCAAATAATATATTCTATGCATTGAAGAATCTAATATTTCATATTTTTGACACCACTAAAAATAATGCGAATTTATTTCTATTAACTTCGATTAATTTCGATTAATTTCTATTAATTTCTATTAATTGAGAGAACAAATTACAAAAGAATTCTATAAAATTCTGTACTTTTTAAAAATTTCTCTAACAGAGTAAAAACAGTCTATTTTATAAAAATTCAAGATTGTAAATTTTAATATTTTAATTCGTTTTATCTCTAGGTCCGAGGGAAATGTTTGCCTTCTAAGTGACGGCAACATAGGAATGACAGGGTCGTTGAAACCTGACAAGGATTTTGATTACTACGAGATGAAGGAAAGAAGCGTTAACTGCAACGGAATGTTCATTTGCGAGAATCAGAAGTGCATAAACAAAACGCAAGTATGCAATGGGAAGAATGACTGCAACGATCGTAGCGACGAAAAGGCTTGCACTAAAGAAAGATTAGACTACGACATTCGATTAGCTGGTACGAATAATAATCACGAGGGCAGAGTCGAAGTTAGAAGTGAGTAAATTTCGCATGGAGAATTTGCATGAATTTAGTGTCATTTTTAAAATTATTACGTGTGCTAAGAGAAAATTAAATTTTATTTTAATTTATGAAACTAAAAATTCTTGCAGTTTTGGGCGTTTGGGGACAAGTGTGCGACGATGCTTTTGACATGATCGACGCCGAGGTAATTTGCAAAGAGCTTGGTTTCGAGTTTGGCGCACTGAAGGTCGTAACTGGGGGATACTTTGGTAACATGGATCCACCGACAAGATTTGTAGTTGACGAATTGAAGTGTCGAGGCAACGAGACTTCCTTGCGCGAATGCGATTCCGAGGGGTAATATAAACGAAAATGTTAGGTGCAAATTATTGCGAATATAGCGAGAAATTTTTTTATCGAATTTGAATCTTTTTCGAAAGATGGTTTGTCCACAATTGTCAACCCGAAGAAGCAGTAGGTGTGACTTGTAAGACTGCGGTCAATACTTGTCAGGAAGGTTACTGGAAATGCGACAACAGTCCAATGTGTATTCCAATTGCGTATATATGCGACATGGTTGATGACTGTCAAGATCGTTCTGATGAAAGTGCCGAGCATTGTGACGTGAGTAACGAGTTTGAAGTAGTTATACTATTGAGCAAAATTAATTATCTTTTATGAAAATTTCTACAGCATCTTTTCTAAACTTGTAATTATTCGGATTTTTGCTATATTTTTGTTATATAACTCTTCTATCGTTTATATATTTATTATTTACGATAAAAGTATTTAATTTGTAATTAAAATTGGAAATTAAGAAAAAAGAAATAACTAATGATATTTTAATAGTAATAATAAATATATTAATACAGTAACTATAGTAATACTAGATAGATATTACTTATAAAAATTTTCTTAGTCGATACTAAGTATCGAGAAAAATCAATGGAACGTCTCTTAATACAACATAAAGTTTGACTATAAAAAACTACCGGAAAAAGTAAAATAATTCATAAGATGTTGCACTCGGTAGATAGAAGAAAGTATGCTCTTGAATATGTGCTTTGTTTCAAGTCGATATCTCATTCCGTTCCTGAGATATAACGTCTCGAAGTTCACCGAACAAAGCGTTCAGTAAGAATGGGGTCTGAAACCCCGGAGACGCTGTGACCTACTTTTTTTCTCCCTGACCAGCGCATGTGGGTCACTCTTGGTATAGGTCAGTTACGAGCGGTGTGCGAGTGAGAGAATCGACTGTGCGAGCGAGAGCGAAGAGAAAACCACCGAAAATTACGTTTCGCTTTGAACGATGATATCTCGGGAACGGTAAGTCCTATCGACTTGAAACAAAAAGCATTTTAAACGTAAGAGTCCCCTGCTTTCTCTGAACTAAACGATATTACGATGTCACTATTATTATGGATTTGAGAGTGGATAGAAGAATGAGCAAAATTTTAATAACCTTAAAGACTTCACACAGTGATGCAATTTTCAGGGTAACTTTATTGAAGAATATGTATCACGTTTGTCATATTGCAGTAGATTTTCAACGTGTGAAACTAAATTTGAGAAGGATTTTTAATTGAGACATTATGTGGTTACTTGAATTTTCGTTATATTTATATTTTTATTAATAAAAAGAAAATATTGGGAGTGTATTAATTATGCCTTATAAATTAATATTATAATTTTATATTATTAAGATAATATGTATTTTTATTTCATACAAATATTGGGAAATTTAAATGTAATCATTCGTGGAACAATTGTAATAATTTTAGGCTCCATTCGCGATACGTTTGGCAAATGGAAGTTCACCTTCCGAAGGAAGAATTGAAGTTCGTCATCATGGCGTATGGGGTACAGTCTGCGATGACGACTTTACGGATAAAGCTGCCACAGTGGTTTGCAGGTCTTTAGGGTACGGTGGACCTGCTATTGCAAAGAAAGATGGCTTCTATGGACCAGGAGAGGGACCAATATGGCTGGACGGAGTAAGTTTCGTGAAGAAAAATTCTAATCGAGACATAGAGTCGTACTATCATTCTTTAATATATTTATAAATTTTAATTTATTTAATTTCAATTTATTTAACACGATTAACTTCTATAAAAATCTATCAAAATCTATAAAAAGCAAATTTCTTATGAAATTTGTTATTGCTGATAAGATATTCGGTATCAGTGTGAGATACAATTACTTTGCCAGAAATGATTCACATATCAGAAACATTTTATAATTATTCTATTACCCTATTTATACTGTTTTCCATAAATGTTCGAAATTATTTAAACGCTTGCTTCTTGGAACGAAGGTTTTCTGTTACGGTAACGAGACCCAGCTGTATCGATGCGAGCACAGTATGTGGGGTGAACATAACTGCAATCACAACGAGGACGCAGGTGTGATTTGTACACCTGGAGACGTTAACAATTCCAAGGTAAATCGAAACAATCTCCCCCAGTAGAGGGCGGAAATTCAAAGTTAGTAATTTCCTTGAATGCATATTTAATCAAATCGTTCAATGTCAATAGACCTTGAACACATGGCTGTGCTGCGAACAAATTGATACTTAGAAAAATTAATTCTTTATCCGATCTTATTTCTCGGGGTAGGCTAAGAATTATAATTAATCTTGTATTTAACCATTTAATATGTATCGATGTCAGGATTTGGAATTCAAAAAAATAGCTTCAGGAATACTCGAAAGGGATCACATTAAACTTCTCTCTTCCTCACCTAATATTCCTTAATTTTTATACGATATATATCAACTCCTTATAGACACAAAATAAAAGAGACAATGTATTTAAAATAAAGTTACAATTAGAATCAACAATAAATAAATTTGTACTTAATTGTTTTATAAATTACACATATAATATAAGGTTAGAATTTTACTTAAAGATTTTTACTTACTATTTTATCTCATTTAATTTTATTTTAATTCGATGATTTAATATTATTTTTAGAATTATTTTTTCAAGTAGTTTTAAAATTAACTTTTAAAATTAATAACAAATGAAATTAATAAATAAAATGATTAAAATTATTTATATTAATTTTGTTTAAATTAAATTGGGAAAGGACGAATGAATACGAGTAATATATATTGTAGAATCGAAAGTGCTCGATGAAGGTCGATGAAGAGGAGTGTCACGATGAGAACTGGTTGTCTTTTTAACGGCATTTTATGATTGTCTCTTTTGCTGCTCTTTCTCTATCCTTTGTTCTTTTCCTTTTCGCTGTGTTTCTCCTTGTTTTCCTTTTCATACCATATTCTCCTAGTGTTCTATGAAATAATCGTTTTTCTGTTCTACGAAAATAAAATATTTATATATATTTTGTATTTAATTTGTCTAAACTGTTTATCTAGGAAGTGAAATAAATTAAATTTTAATGAAATAATTCATGTACGTACATACAGACAGAAATTATAGGATTGTGTTTTGCCAATAAATGCTACTATTCATGATAAATTAATCCAAATTGAATTGTTCATTGTATAAAGGATTGACGCATAGGTTTGAATAATTCATTGAATAGATACTAATTAACTGATACAAACTATTATTAACTATATTATTACTATTATATTATTATTATTACTATAACTGTTATTATTATTAACTATTAATTATTTATTTTTATTATTTTCTTTTTATATCTCGTTGCACTATTTGCAGGCTAGTATTCGAGTACGAGGAAACGGCCACTCGAATCATTGGTGTGGAGCAGTGATTATTTCTCCTTTGCACGTGCTCACGGCTGCTCATTGTTTAGAAGGATACAATAAAGGAACTTATTTCGTTCGTGCCGGTGATTATAATACAGAGGTAATTAAACACGTTTTAATCCCATTAGCAGGGAAAAATACGGCTATTTCCCTTCTTCTGAAAATATTCTAGATATCCGAGGGAACGGAAGTGGACGCCGACATCGAGGATTATTACATTCACGAGGACTTCCGTAAAGGCCTTCGAATGAACAACGATATTGCACTCGTGTTGCTGAAGAGACAAGGGACTTTGCCTCTTGGCAAAGATATTGTACCCATTTGCCTGCCATCCGAGGACATCGAATATCAGCCAGGTCTCAATTGCACCATCAGTGGATTTGGTAGTATCCAGACTGGTATATCAGGTCAGTGACACGTTGAAGATATTAATCTATTACCTGATTCGTTCCTTAATTAATAATTCCATTGACAAATAATTAAAAATTAATAAATCTCAATCCTCGGTTAAAAATTAATAAATTTTGGTCCTCGTAAATATATTCATTTACCTTTTTATTTATTTACGAGACAAGAGACTCTTCAGTATGCAGAATGAAGTAGGAAAATAAATAGAAAATAAATTTTTCCTTGCAAGATTCTGTATGATAGATACACGAATTTATATTCAGTTAAATTTAAGATGAATTTGGTAATTATCAAAGAATAGTATTAAAATGATTCTAAGTTTTTCATCGTAGAAGTTCGATTATTTCTTCACAATTGTTTCTTTTTATTATTAATGAACAATCGAGGTTAGATAAATTTTTCTCCAATCTCGAGAATTTGCTATAATACAATGTATCGTCCGTTTATTGTGCAGCTCATTCCAAAGATCTGAGATACGCTTGGATACCGTTATTAGATCAATCTGTCTGTTCTGCTGACCACGTTTATGGCGAGAGTGCAATCAACGATGGAATGGTGTGCGCTGGGACCCTCGATGAGGGTATTGACACCTGCGATGGAGACTCTGGCGGACCATTGGTGTGCTTGGACAATGGTAATGCAACGAAAGCGTGGCCAAATGACTTTTTGACGTGACCCAAATTCAAAACGAAATTTTTTCGACAAATTGACACGAGAAAATGCAAATATATTTATAAACGTTGTGAAGTAATATTTTAAACGTGTTAAAAGATGTTTGAAGAGATTTGAAGAAGATTAAATGTGCTCAAAGATATTACTATTCAAATTATTGCAAAGAATTTTGTATATTCGTTTATTGATAGCTTTTTAAGAATTTCTTTATAAAATTCTACACCAAAATTCTCTACCAAACGTTTAAGACTATTAAATTCAGTCTTCTGAGTCCTTCATTCCAAATATTTTGCACTTTGTTCCTTCATTCTCTGTATTTTTTGACCAACCAATGAAATTCTATATAAAATTGGTAGAAAAATAGAGTAATAAATGTAATTTTTGTCTGTCTCTCTGCAATATAGGTGCTTTCACGTTGTATGGGCTTACCAGTTGGGGACAGCAGTGCGGAAAAGCCAATAAACCCGGTGTTTATGTCAGAGTATCTTACTATCGTGAATGGATCAATCGGAAGATTAAAGAATCTCTCGTAGGAAGATAGAAACTGCACTGGGATTTCTACCAGCATGGTACAGTTTGATTGCAAAAAGAATCTTCATTTGTATTATTATCTCAGCTTGACCTGAGTGTCTGCGATACTTAAATCGGATACTTATCACACATCGAATGATCGATTCATACGAACCTGTCTTAAAATCATATTTTTGTAGATAATAAGTTATTGCAAAGCGTAATAGAGAATATACGAAACGTTATTAATTATTTAAATAGAATTACGTGTTAATTGTTAAAAAATGTTGATAAATATTTGTACAACTTGATGTAACGTATTACTTCTTTATTGTGTTCGTTTGTAACAAACACTCAGAATAAACTAACTTACTTTTTGCAACTGGTGGAATGAATTGAAATGCATATGACAATTTATGAAAGTATTCGATAGGAAATTACACTAAAATTATGCTAAATTAATTAGGATAATCATAAAGGGTTGCAAAAAATTCCTAATTTTTGCAATTACTCTGCAATCTTTACATATTTTTGGTGAAATGACACTTTAAAGAACACATGTTGAAGAAACGTCCATTAATCTGTAGTTTATTTCGTAAGACATCATCGTTTCTACAATAATTGTAATTGTTGTCTTGTCGCTGTTACATGTTTGAGCCTATTTATGTACAATAGTCCAAACATATTCGATCGGATGATAAAACGAAAAGCGCTGGAACAGAAATCCTCGACGTTCGTTATAATAAAATCGACGTACAAACAATGAGACGAGGAAAGAGAAAGAAATATGGGAAATGGATTCGGTGATCTACGTTACGAGATTGCAAAAACTTGTATAACATTAGTACGAAATCGTTGTACGTAATCTATTCAGGCTGATCGATCGACAGCTGGATCAACCGTAAACAATTTCTGTTTTATTGACTCTGTTGCAACGTTGGCAGTTATTCGGTTACATGGATTAACTTCATCTTATCTCAAAATGACGCTCCACCATGTTTGCATTTGCAGAATTAAATTAGAAAGAACACGATTCAAAATTTCCTGTTGAATTAGCTTACGAGGAATTAAATCCAGTATAACTTGCAAAATAAAATTAAAAGTAGACGATGATCGATCAGATAATTTTTATATATGAATTTTGGGAACTATCGAATCTTATGATGCATAGAAGCTTCTTTTCATTTTCATTATATGCAAGCAGTTTCAAATACTATAAGAACTGAACTTTCACTGTTGAGAATATTATTGAAAAATGTTCAAAGAGAAAAAGAAAAATTGGTATTTTATTAATTGAAAATAAAAAGGAAAGAAAGTAGAAATTTTCAGATATCGTTCTACATTTTCTTCGTACACCACGGACTCGATCACTTTTGACCTAACAATTCTGTAAATTCGATATTCTATTTATATTGACAGATACAATTTCTTACTTTAAAAACTTTCGACTATAGAACCACTAATGGTAAAAAAATGGAGAATCGAGCTGTCAATTGTTCAGCTAGTTACATGGATTTTCTCATTTTCGCAAGTCGAATCTGAAAGAAATGGATCGCAGTACGGTGTTAAATTCGATCGATAAAAATCTGCAACGATCGATCCTGTTCCTGTCCCCTTTTATCTCTCTTGTTTCTCCTCTCTTTTCTTAATTATCATTTTCTTGATTTCCATCGATCCTTCGTTGGAAAAGGGAACAACGATCGTCGTGAGATTATTCTGGATGGAATCGAAGGGGTGAAAGTAGAATAAAGTAAATTACACGCAAGCGAAATCGGCGAAATGAAAAACACGCTGACCTACATAAACCTCTTTATCGTGCAATTATAAACGCCTTATAATTAAGGGAATGTCGACCAAAAATACGCTTAACACGAAACTTAACGTTAAGTCTAACTCGAATACTCTTAATTTAGGCATAACGCGATCCGTGTCCTGGCTCGATGAGAAAACATGGCACTTGCTTTCTTATACTTTCACGTTGATTCATGCATTTATATCGGTTTAACTCGAGATAAAATTTGCCGAGTTAAAACACTGGGATGCTATTATTATATAGCACTCGATAACAGAAAAATATAGACAATATTTCTAAACTCTGACAATGAATGTAACGTGACAATGCAACATCATGAATAGAATATTAACTTTCTCACGCTGGATTGTTGCAAGTAGTATAAATATAATTATCAAAAATTTATTTAGATCGATTATAAATAAATATCGGATAAAAGTGATATAAGAATTGATTCTAGTATCGCGTTTAAACACTGTTATTAATTAATAATATCGTTTAATAATATTGCTATATAATAATATATACATATATTAGTATTGTTCAATAATTTAATAAACAATATTATATCGTATTATATACTTTTCTCAACAAATCAATTTTGATACCACTGGATCGATTGGGATAATTGGAACATACACCTGAACTGTCTTTAAGCTTCAAGCATCGTATGTTCCATGAATTTTTCACAACTACAACACGATTTAAAATGTTTCAATCTCGTTAAAATAATTCGATCAATTTATAAAATATTTTACTTCTAAAAATACTTATACTGACCAGTATTCTTCAATAGCAATAGACCACTCAAGTGCGACCACTTAAATAGCAATTTCACCTGAATCTCACATACATCTACTCAAAAATAGATAGCAATAAATAAAACGATACAAAAGATCAAACTGAAATAAAAAATCCTGCAGTCTCTCCAAAAAATACTGATGTAAATGATCAAATCTTTGTAACAACTACACCTCGACTAACTTTCCCCCTGTCTATACATGCAAACTTTCTTTGCTTCAACAGGATCCAAGTATCGTGCATCTAAATCAGGTTTCTTCGACAGAGCCCACGATGTAAATTTGGAAAATGTTTATACTAAATGCTATACTAAATACTGCGAAAACTTTTGGACAACACGAAGAAAATAATGAAAAGAGGCCATGAACAAAGAAAGTCTGAGAAACCCTGACCTAGGTGATTACTTTTCCTCGGTCTGCACGTCCACGCAAGATAAATCCAAAGCAGAAAAATCTACAAGTACAGTTCAAAAGTAAGATTAAAAATTAGCAGTCGTATCGTCAAGTCGAAAACAGGAATTTAAATACAGGTGCTCGTGTTTTCAGATCGCAACGTGAACACGGACACGGACCTTCGACTAACGACCTAGTGACTAGACAGTAAGCAAGTGTGTTCGTATTCTCTCTCAATCAATCAATCAATCAGTCAATCAATCAATCGTTCAAGGATGAAAGTAGTTCGTGTGTACTAGAAGGTATCGTTAGGCGATCTCGGATCGATCGATCGGCGATTAACGTGGTCGACAGGCCTCGTCTGTACGTCGACGCACGACGGCGTGCAGGAAAACGCGAAATGGCCTCCACGCGCCATTTTGTCGTTCTCACTGCGCCGTGGCTCCCTCCATTAAATTCGATTACGACCTATCCAACCTTACACCCTAGATAACGCATAGATATACGCATATGTTATGTGTCATATAATTATATATATATACACGACTTTCCATTTGTATTTACAGAATCGCAACTATCAGGGTTATTCGTTACGCGGTTCACTGTCCTAGCGAATCCTCAGGACGTGACAGAGACGCGTTCCAGCGTTTTGCCTCGTCCTCATCCTTCATCCCCTTCGTCACTTCCGCCTCACGGCGAGCATTCATCTTCGCGAGACGCTAGATCGACCTCCCGCACCTCTCTGGTCGCCGATAATTCGTCTCGTTAATTTCGCAGACGCTTTCACTCGCTTTCTCGTGATAGAAAAGTCGTAGAAAAGAAGCGAAAAGATCGGTAGAAAATTTCCCGACGACCAGGCCATCGCGAGACCACACCCTGAACAAGCTTAGAGGAGTCGATCGAGACGACCCCGCGTAGAAGATGTCGCTTTGTTCTCACGAGTCTCCCTGTCAACGCGAATCTCTCCCTTTTGATACAAGCAAATGGTACCCTCTTGCGTTTGGAGAAAGTACCGCGTACTTTCATTAGGAGATCACGCGTGCTTTCAACTAGGGAGACTCACGTGGGCGTCTCGTTGAACACGGGCCTAGGCAAGTCGATGATCGTACGGATGGGTGCTTAGCAGTGTACAGAGATTTCTCTCCACTGGAATATTGACAACGCGACGCGCTTACACGGTAACACTCGTTAACTATTATTCCTTAGGGATAAGTTCGTACGGTTAATCGTGTATGGTTTATGATAAACGTGCATGGATTAATTGTCGACTGTTCGTTACGATTCTAACGTGAGAACGTCCTCGGGATGGCCGCTGCCGGGCTCCTTTCTTTCTTGAGCGATTGGGTACCGGGTAGAGATGGATTTCGCGTTGTTAATGCAGGATTTTTATAAAATTCGTGGAGACTTGGATGAGATATCGTCGATGTCGTGGATATTTACAGGTGTGTGAAGAATGGGTTGGTAGGGAAGGTAGAAAATGGTACACGATGGTCAGGTGGATCGGTGGAGGAAAGATCATCGGTGTCATGGATCAGAGTGAATCGTGAGGTTCTGATAGACGAATAATGGTAACGGTGTACGTACGTGTTACGATGGTGGTGCTTAATTATTACCGCGTTTTGAATAATTACTATTTGCACGGTGGATGTCTCAAGCGGACGTGTGTGTGCACAATTGTGATGTTCAATTTGAGATAGGTTTTAATTAGATTGAATTGGCTGGAGGATAGCTTGAGCCAGGTTTGAGAGAATCAAATACATTGGTTATCAGAATTGTGCTTCGATCGAGTTCAATGATGCTCTGGATTATATTGGATTAGGCATAAGTTACGTTCGAATTATATCTAGATTAGATTCGAAGATAAATTGAATTGGGTTTGAGTTAGGTCTACTAATAGATCGATTTGAATTAGAGTTAAGCATAAGCAACTTTAAATTCCTGTTAAACTGTAGCAACAGAATTTAATCGAAAATATCTGACATAATAAATATTTAATGAATATTTATAAAATTTCCAATTGAGAAATACTAAGAAATATTTATATAATACTAAATATTTATTCAAAATAATACTAGGAAATATTTATATAATATTAAATATTCATTTAAAATAATATTGACAAATATTAAATATTAAATATTAATTGAGAAATATTAAAAATTCTCGGTACGTCCATCATTAAATTTGTAATTTCTTGATCTTTTAGCGCCTCCGTCGTAACACGTACGATAATTTTAGGTAAAAATTAAATTTCTCAAATTTCAATAAAATGTATAACGGGAATAACGTTGTAATACTGTTTGAGTCTCTGAGAATGTACATCAACGATGATACTTATCAAACGATTTTCAAAGAAAGGAGTCTGGCTTACAATTTGGGCCCCGATTCTGGTGGCTCGATCGATGAATTATACTTTCTTTATTACGCGATCTTCGCGTAGACTCTGGTTCGTCCTCGTACATACGACGCTACTCTGTTGCATATGATACACATTTGTTTCCACATTCTCGATTCTCGTACTGAGAGAACGACGAGCGAAATACATTTGTCGAAACTTCTAACAGCTACGAAAAAGCGTCATTTACGTGACACGAGAACAGAGCGTACAAAATACTTCGTTATAAATAAACGGATAAACATCTTTATATATTGATCGTGCGTTAGATAAGTGTAGAAAAATATTCTGCGATATTAAAATATTATATACCGAATAACGTCATGGACGTACAAGAAAAATGCTGCTTCGATCAACGTGATTTACTTCCATATTTAACTACAAAAATTTAGAAGAAATTACTAAAATTTTGCTCGAGTTCCAGTGATCCGGTATATCATAAATCATCCGAGTTCACGAATTATGCTATCGAAAATATGAAATATATTCATAAAAATAATTAATAATTATTTTAAAGACAATTTTATATTTCTGATAAAATAAAGGAATATTTGCATCGTGAAATATTTTTTCCAAAATTGAATTAATCTATTCAAAGATCTATAAGATTTTTCTTGTCCACCCACGACACGATCGCATAAATAACGTAGGAACAGTAAAAAGAGATACGCTAAATTATAATCTAGAATTGAAAGGCAAGAAGAGCTGCCTTCGAATCGCGTAGCTTAAATACTTTCCACCCAAAATCTACACAACGAAATCATGAAAAATAATACTTCTAGCTCTACCAAAGAAAACATTTGTACAACATTTAGCAAATACATCAAAGGCCAAGCTGGTTCGCTTATTCGAACCCTGGCTCGACTCGTCTCAAAGAACTCGCGGTGCAGAGTGCATTGAAAACGTACGACAATACGTTCGTATAAATAATTAAATTAAGATAGAACAATGTACAATACATTTTACCGTGAACGCGTGTCTTTGTAGTTTCTGAACTACGAGACAGCTTTTCACGCGCGACGCGAATGATCAAATCAACGATTCGCGTATCCTGCAGCTATACGTGCCAGTAATTATACAAGTAGCCTAAGTGAATTTTTCGCTTCCCCCTATTAAATCGATTTATTTCGCAATAACGTAAAACTATTTTTGCGAGGTGACAGAAAATAGAAAAATAAAAATAAAGTTTGTAGTCAAGTGTCAAATTACTTTCTCAATTTTTCAAAATCAAAATCGTTTAATATTTCATTTTAATTCAATTGCAAATATTTGAGAAATATTATTTCTATTGAGAATATTATTTCTCATATTTATTATATAATAACTGCAAATATAAGAGAATATTCGTATGATTTAATCTACTTATATAATTACCGACATATACCTCGTAAGAATAAAACAAAATCAAAAAATATGAAGAAAGATGGAAAAAAAAATAGAAAATATTCGATCGAGCAGACGATCGTCTACTTAAATGCCTAATGACTGCAAAGGTGTTTCTCTCAGTACGCGAAGCTGCGAATTAGCAAGCGGAAAGTTCGACAGTCTGCTTTTCTCCGTCATCAGATCGCGACGAATAGATCGCGATCTCTCGATTCCCTTCACGTGACTTGGAAAAAACGAACTCTTGGTCCCTATTTATTTCTCGAAATCCTTCCTCTCTCGCTTTCCCTCGGTTTGTCTACTTATCTCTGCGCTTCGTTCTGCCTATCGCGAGTTCATTCGTTCGGAACGAATGAGACCGAGAAAGAAATTAAAAGAAGAAATAGAGGAAAACAGAGAAGAAATGAAATATGAAACGGAAATAAAAGGATGATCGTTAAGACTTCTCTTACTCGACCGTGTCCCGACCGGATCGATCCTCTTGGTTCTCATTGAAACACGTCTGAAAGAGCGTTTTTTTTTTGCGTCGCCGAGAAAATACACGAAGTCACGTTTCAACTGTGACGCGCGTGTTGGAAAAATGCTTTCTGTTTTCAACTCGCGTCAATATTTGGCAGAGGAACGAGAATTTTCGGGTCCTCCCGATCCCCGCGGTAAACCGTGCCGGATACGCGAATAAAAGCGAGTTCTCGCGTGAAATTTTTTCGCACCGTGTTCCGAACTTTCGATTAACTTTATATAATGTATCGCCTACAGTTTATAAACGCGAACCGAAGTCGATCTATCACGCCGTTCGCGGTAACGTCGCCGTTAAAATTGCCTGAAATGAAACGAAAAATCTTTCGTCGCGTCGAAGCATTGAATTACTTGGAAATTTCCACGGTTTCCATACCTAACCGTAAAAGAAAAAAAAAAAAGAAGAAATTCGTCGAAGAATATCTATGATATTCGTGAATTAAATGGGACCTTATTCCGAGAAATTATCGGCGAGAAAAAAAAAGAAAAAATTATTCAGAAATACATACCTATGGCGTCTATGACATCCATGAATCGCACGGTATTTCAAGTGGACGAGAAAAATATTTTCTCCTATCGTTTCGAGCAAAACTATCGAATTATCTCGATATCTCCACGATTTAAAGATGAACTGCGAGAAAAGAAAAGAAAAATAAAGAAAGAATTTGTAGATACTTATGTACGACGTGTACAATGATCACGAATCGAACGAGGTCTCAGGTAAACGAGAAGGCTTCCTCGTGTCGCCCAGTCCATTTTTTCACTTTTCCCGCGAAAAATGAGGAGAAAGAGGAATAAATAAAGGCCAAAGAAAATACCGTGGCAAAGGTATTTAAAAAAAAATTCTAATCTCGCGCTCGTCACCGCGTGAACTCTCGAAAAAACCCAAACGACGCCGTCAACGCCTGAACAATGGAAACGCTTTTCCTGAAAAGCTGCAAACGGCATAAAGCCGCTGGTCGCGTTGCTAGCGTGGTCGTGTCCTCTCTTTCTGATCGCGTCAAACGTTCCCTCCACTCCTCTCTGTCCCTCTCACATGCTCTCCCTATCACGCTCTCCTCTCCTCTCTCCATCATTCTCGTTCGTTAAGTACGTGCACGACGACCGTCGTCTGCTACTACGTGTAACCTAGAACCTTAAAACGACAACGTTCGAGCTTACTCTACAGGAACGAACCTATCTCATCTTTTTTATCATTTTCCCGTTATCCTCTGTTCACACCTAGGAGTTTCGTTAGCGTATATCAAAAGGACTATGTACAAAAAGGGTTCGACCAGGTGGACGAGGTGCAGCCCTGGAAAGAATGGCCGCGAGGCGACGTCTGACCAGTCGTTGATCCACTCGCGGTCGTCGATTTCGAGGGACGCTCT
>NW_016907912.1:593459-599831 GCF_001483705.2 Eufriesea mexicana | reverse complement strand
GGCTTAGGAACTATACTTACTGCTACGCGATACTGTTCAGTGAATTTTTTTTTTTCTTTTTTTTTCATGCTCGTGCCAACGGATCAACGAGACCTCTGGCGTCTGCCAGGAGTCTTCGATCCATCCACGACGTGGACCGGTGCAATCGAACTCCTCGGTATCTCTGTTCGAATTTTAGGGTCTCAGGTGGCTTCGAGGGCTTCCTGACACGGCGACTTGGCTCTTAGAAGAGTTCTCCGACACTTGTTCCGGCTCTTAGAAGAGTTCCGTGACACTTGTTCTGGCTCTTAGTGGAGTTTTCTAACGTCGCGTCTTGGCTCTCGGAAGAGACTCTCCTGGGGTCCAAAGTGCAAAGTATCAGGAGTGGATTGGAGGATGGGAGAAGGACTTAATTCGGAAATTCGCTGGAACGGAATAGGTAGCAGGTGTGTGGAAAGTGTCGTACAGTGTTGGTGGTTTGTTCGAATGCAGCTCGACGGGGATGGAGGCAAGACGAATAACGATTCGAGGCAAAGTCGATTGCACCGGTCTTTCTAGTATACCTAAACGATGTCCTTAAACGACGCGAGATCACTACGATGAATCATTTTCTTCCTTCCTCTCGTGTGTCGATCGCGAGCAAATCGCTGTATCCTGGATTCCTTCTACCCTTCGTGTGTTTCTGTGATCGTGCAGGTCTCTCGATTAGAATGATCTTCCCTCTCTCTATCGTTTTCGTGACTGGATGTTTCCCATTCTTCATTTGCCTTCTCGCAGGAGAGATTCTGGTCGGTGGTTAAATGTTTGGAACGAAGTTTTCAAGAGTGCGTCTAGCTCAGTATCGCTCCCATTCGACGCGGTGCATGGTTGCTTTTTTTCACTGAGCACTCAGTTCAGACCTGTCGTAAGGATGACAAAGAAAGAGCAACGTGATTTAAACGTGGTTGAAATTAGTATTTATATGGTGTTAGAAGTTCGTGTGATTATTTGGAGATTATTTTAAGGCGATTTTTCATAGATTGATCATTTTTATCCGATTTATTAGGTCAGTGTGTAAGTAATTGGCACTCAGTACTTTATTGTGAATTGTTAGCCCTTTGCACTCGAGAGGCGACTCTCAGTCACTATTCAATCAGGTTCTAAAAATCGATGTTAATTAACATGTCAAATTTAAAATTACCCAACAATGCGTGAGACGTCGAAGAAAAATAATTCGACGTCTTAGTTTGCATACGATTTCTTATTTATCGTTTTAAAAATATCATCGATCTTATGGCAGAAATTCTTCGAATCACTATTTTTCTATAACGAAAAACTCGTCGAGTGCAAAGGGTTAATATCTCTAGCGATAATTTATCTATCAATTGATAATTACAGAATTGCTATAGAATTAAGATGATCAGTCCATGGATTGACTCAATTGCCATAGAACTGTGCTGATGGCTTACTCCGAAAGCTCATTAAAATAGAGATTTTATTGTTTGTATAATATAAATATGATAATGACTGTTTATAAAATAAAAGAAGATATATTATTATTTCTAGTCTTGATAAAAATATCAAGTTACTTATGAATTGATCTAATAAATATAAAGGAAATTGTTCTACTCTCGGTTCTGATTACTTGCAGGAAGTTAGCTATGAATTTGGAGCTTAATTATTCTCATATGTAATCAATATTGACGAATTAACTGGGATTACTTACTTTAATGCTTTATAACGTTCTTTGTCTGAATTGTTGTCTGGTGGTTCGCACTCGAAAGACGCCAGAGCTAAAGCTGTATTGAGAAAATAGAGAAAGTATAGTAATCACTTCTAAAAATGCTCCCAATGAATAAAAATTTAATCAAGAAATCTATAACAAATTGGAAAAGATATATAATGGATGTTTGAACAATTTGTTTCAACATATGGACTGAAGAAATTTTTATTTTTATTTTTATTAGAACGCTGCATTCAATGACTTCAATTTTTACCATTTTCAGTCAGCACCGGGCTCGCCTGAAGGAAAGCAATGACACGCGGATTCTTCTCGAAGGGGCAAGCAACCTGTTTCCATGCAATGAATTCCGTCACTTGCTTAGCCAGCTGCCAGAATTTTTCGAAATTAATATGTCCGTTTGGTAATCTGTAACAGCAATTTTATAAAAGAATTAATACCTAAATACCTTTAGAAGTCTGTTAATAGTGAACGACGAATTCATCATGTTCTGAGAATTTTCTAATGACAAATTTAAAGGGTGACTCTCGAGTTTTAAATTGTTTTGCGAAACTTCATTCTCGTGTCAACTTTGGAAATATCTATTATTCAGTGAGCACCTTCGGATATCGAGAAATTTCAAAGCTTGCAACGATTTATAGCGATTGAATTTTCTTCCCAAACCCTCGTTCCATTTATTCCATTTTTATCTGCTCTATAACCATCGAAAGTTTCAGCGGAAACAACGTTAAACACTTCGTCACTGTTTCAACACCGGTCAAGAACACTCCCACCAGAGTATCGTGAATCGATAGCAACAACAACAACGTTGAATCCTTTAACGTGTACGTTACCTTGTGTTGACGCAACGTCAGTCGCTGTGCGCGGAATAACGATCGCCTGTTATTTTGTTAAATTAATTTCAGATAATCCTGATCGCATTAGACCGTGCGAGAGACGCGCTGATATGTTGAGTTAATGGTTAGCTCCATAAATTTCAGGCACAGGACGTATCAGCCTCTGGCTTGATGCGAGCCTTAATTAATTCAACCTTGATCAGTATCGATCATGTAGCAGATTTTTTGATTGACAAATTTCGGAAGAACTTGGAAAAATATTCGTAACTTTAAAAGATTTCTGTTTTGTATTTTTTATTCAGATATACTTTGTAATTTCGATACTTATTATGGGACAATTAATTTTTCTTCTTGGAGTGGTACGAATAGATAAAGGAAAATAATAGGTATTTTCCATCGATGGAAATTTATATTTTAAGGAGAGATTATTTAACATAATAAATTTACTATTTGTTGAGAATTGAAAGTAGGATTTTAAGTGTATTATACTAATGATGACATTTCTGTATTTATTTTTCATTTAAAAATTTTAAATTTCAGAAGAAATTGGAAAAATATTTGTAACTTTTAAAGATTTTTGTTTCGTATTTTTTATTCAGATGTATTTTGTAATTTTATTACTTATTTTGGGAAAATTAATTTTTTTCTTCGAGAAGTATGAATAGATAAAGGAAAATAATAGGTATTTTCCATCGATGGAATTTTTATTTTAAGGAGAGATTATTTAATATAATAAATTTAGTATTTGTTGAAAATTGAAAGTAGAATTTCAGTGTATTATACACTAATGATGACACTTCTGTATTAATTTCTCATATAAAAGTATTAAATATCGTGACAGAAATTAAAAAATAAAAATTCGTTCATTATTTCTCTCGTGATAATGAAAGATTGATTCACTTCGTAGTATATATATAATTTTGTTTATGACTGAGAGAACGTTCCAATTATTCAACGAATCTAAGGGAGAATCCTTTGGTGTATCTATCCTTATTGTAAGAAGTTAATATTGAAACTGAATATTTTAGCCGGCGAAAGGAAAGTTCATGCGAAGGGAGGCTTTTGATGGTTCCTCATTTTGTAATTCCAAGAAGTGGGTTCAAAGTGGTCAGTTCGCGGAGAAGTCTCAAAAAGTTTCGGAGTAGTCTCTTCAAGTTTTATGTACTCTTCGAAAGCAATGTGATTTTACGTGCAAACAATCTCGAAACTTGTTAAGATCTTTCTCATGGAAAAGAAGAAGCAAGACAGAAAGCTCAAGACTTGCTCAAGGTAAATTATAGCTAGAAACTAATGGGTGGAATGCAAGACTCCTTTTAATCTAAAATATTCTACGAACATTTTACAACGTGTAACTACTATTTAAAAAAATTCCAGTTTCATAACAAAGGACATAAGATATGCTCAATAGACAGACATTTTTCCCCTCTTTCTCAAAACGGAAGAGAAAAAAGAAATGAAATAAAATAAAAAGGGGAAGAACTCATCAGCCATTCGCATTCTGCTTCTCTTCACCGGAATAAAAAGGTAAAAAAGGTATTCATTCTCCACAGCAAGATTTTCTCCGTTACGATCGATAAGAACGATACACAACGAGGCTCGGAGAACGCCAGGGGTGTACGTATGCGCGAAAGCGCCTGGTAAAATTACGAGTCGAAGTTGGGCAATTTATCGTGGGTCGGAAGCGTGCGAATTCGCGTGGCAGCGACGCCCGCTTCCGGCTGCGCGACGTCCGCGTTACGTTCACGTAACAGACATTTACATACGCGCAGCCATTCGTCTTCGCTGGCTGGATGCCTCGATCGGTCAATATCCATCTCCCGTTTACCCCGAGAAACCTATCTTTCTACGCCGCTCCTCCGCCCTTTCCCGTTCCTTCCATCGCATCCGGATCGAAATTCCATTACAGATTCGGTTCACGGTCGACAAGGAAGGATAATTGCAGGGTAGAGGGTTGCAGGCTCTTTTCCCTTATTAAACCCCGACGTATTGGGACGTGCCGTGACGGCTTCCTAGGGAAATTGATACTTTAACGCGGCCCGGTTTGACCGGGAACGCTCGAGTTAGGGGAGCACGCGTTAAGGCTGAGGACACGGATGGTGTTCGTAATGGGAAGGTGACTTTGCGGATATGTCCCGGATCGAGTATCCGGTGAGGGTTTCGTATTGGGGTAGAGATTTTTATTCTGGTGCTGTAAGAGATGGAAGGGGTGAATTGCTGGGTTGAATTGAGATGGAGACGTTGCCGATGTTTATGTATTAGGCTTGAGGGTGCAGAGTTTATGTCTAATATTCAGTTTGCTGAAAATATTCTTCTTTCTTGGAATCACGATTTCAACTGAAGAAAAAGAATTAGACAAGATCCTCATTTTGGTGCCGGTAAGGGATGGATTGGTGGGTTGTTGAGATTGTGACGAAGGGGATGTTTATGTATTAGGATTGAGGGTGGAGGGTTATTGTTTATGTCTAATATTCAGTTTGCTGAAAATATTCTTCTTTCTAGGAATCAGCATTTGCACTGAAGAAAAAGAATTAGACAAGATCCTCATTTTGGTGCCGGTAAGGGATGGATTGGTGGCTTGTTGAGATTGTGACGAAGGGGATGTTTATGTATTAGGATTGAGGGTGGAGGGTTATTGTTTATGTCTAATATTCAGTTTATTGAAAATATTCTTCTTTCTTGGAATCACAATTTGAATTGAAGAAAAAGAATTAGACAAAATTTTTGTCTTGCTGGCTGTAAGGGGTGGATTGGTGGGTTGTTGAGATTGTGACGAAGGGGATGTTTATGTATTAGGGTTGAGGGTGGAGGATTATTGTTTATGTCTAATATTCAGTTTGCTGAAAATATTCTTCTTTCTAGGAATCAGCATTTGAACTGAAGAAAAAGAATTGATCAAGATCCTCATTTTGGTGGTTGTAAGGGATGGACTGGTGGGTTGTTGAGATTGTGATGATAGTAATTTTTATGTATTAGATTTGAGAATGAAAGGTTTTTATTTATGTCTAATATTCAGTCTATTGAAAATATTCTTCCTTCTTGGAATCACAATTTGAATTGAAGAAAAAGAACTAGAAAAGATTTTTATCTCGCTAGTTGTAAGGGGTGGGGTTTTGAGATGTTGGGTTAAAGAAATTGTAAAGAAAGTAATTTCCATTTATATTAAGAGTTTCATGGATACATTTTATATATTATTGGCAGTATTGAATTTTGAGTTATAGAGAAAAAGAATCAAACAATCGTTTAAATTAATAATTTATTGATTAATAAGTAGCTTATTTCGATTCCAGATTTAAAAATTCTTCAAAATTAATAACCTCATTACGTTATTGACTTTTCTAAGGAAATAAAAGTCTCGCACACGTTCTGTCGAAGCCATTACGATACAGCCTGTATTTCCAGCAGCCAATATCAGATACTGTTCGCGATCCACATATTATGCGAATGGGCCAAAGCACATAACGCGCGGACATTTGTCTGCAGTCCGCGCGCGTCTTCGAGCGATTTGTACTCGCTTCGTCTTTGCTCGAGCAATTTTAACGTTCCCGAGCTGCATAGACATAACCTCTGCCCAAACTCGCGTTTTCCACCGTTTCTGGGATAATATACGCCGTTATGAGTTTAATACACACGCGTTACAAGGCCGCTGCGTGTGTACGTGTGCGTACACCTCTGGTCAAAAGTTAGGGATCATCCGGTTCAACTGTTCCGCAAGTATGCACGAGATATCTCGAGAATTCATTTTTCGGCTGAGAACCTCATTTTGGACGAGGTATTAGCTAACCGAGAATATTTCTCTGCGACTCTTGGGATAGAGAAAAGAGTGGAAAATGTAGGGAA
>NW_016907912.1:549661-592307 GCF_001483705.2 Eufriesea mexicana | reverse complement strand
TCGAATAATGAATTATTTTATTTAAATAATAAGTGAATTTGAAAGATAATTTTACTTTTACTGTTTCGGAATATTTTTATACATCTAATGAAGAATTTACAACGTATATGAATTAAAAATAAATATGAAGTAAGATAAAGACTGAACTCCATTAACCGATTGTTAACTTTTGCAAAACAGTGTATGTGGGTGAATTATGCGCACGGTTATTCAGTAAATATCGTCTCAAGTAGAGGAACCACTCCGAGTAAAAATTTTTTTTCTAATGAAACTGCTTGCAGGCCTTTTCCGAGAGACGGTTTCATTTCACCATGCAATCGCGTGCGTAATGAGTTCCTCGAACGAAAAAACGTTCCACCTCAGTCGATCGTTATTGTGATGATTAATTAGACCGACTCTATAAATGTTCTCTACCAACCGAGGTTATTAGAATTGTTAAACTGCAATGGGAACGAGAGAAAAACTCCAGGAAAGTTAGAAAACGTTAAACTAAAAAAGATCAATTATTATAGTTTAATTAAAAATCTGTTAACATAGTTTATACCGATATAGTGATCTCTATAAAGTACTTTATCAGTAAAGTAAAAGAAAAAAGAAACAGAAATTAATAATAAGACACGTTTTTCATATAAAACAGAATCTTCAAGTAGTAGTGAACCCTGTATGGCCAGACATCACAGAATCAAAGGTAAGTACTGTCATACTAACTCAACCTACGTTTAAAATATATTCAAGGATTGAAATAGAAGGCAAAGCAAACTAAGAAAATAATAAATAAACATTAATAATCATGTTTTCTGTGGAAACAGGAGTCTTCAAGTAGTAACAGACACTGCTTAGTCAGGCGTAAGACAATTAAACCGTTCACTTGTCAAATCGCTTGAAAAATCCGCAAAAAGAAAACATAAGCTTATTTTAGAGATAAGAAATTTCCCAAAAACCAATTCTACATTGACAATAGATTAAAAAATTTTTTCAAAATGGAGTTTTTCACCGCAGAGAAGAAACAGTGGAATCAAGAACACAAGATAATTCCTGTCACTATTTCTACTAATTTTATCCACATAATCCTCTTTCAATTTCCAAACAATTTGTCAACGAAACCTCCTCAATCACACGTGTTCCCAAATATTCACGGAATTTGTGTAAGGTCGTGATAGGAAAGCAGACGCTCTGAAAAGGAAAGGGTTTCGTCCCCTTCCCACCATCTTCCTGTTTTCTTTTCAACAACTTCCAGTCGAGCTACGAGGAAACAACTTTTGCTATTACAAGTTTAATAAGTTTACAGGTACACCCGGAGAAGGGATAACGTCGCGAAGGGGCGGGACACGAGGGGTAGGTTTCTCGCGCGCAGGAGGCCGAAGGAAATAGCACGGCACATTCGTCGTGATAAATACGTACGAAAAGGAACGAAAGGTCGGGCACTTTGCGAGGAAACGAGCTTCCTGTCGACGTATTCGCGGGAGGAGCAAAATTATCGAAGCTTCAAACGACAACACGGCAAAAACTTCGCGCCCGACCCACGATAGGAAATCGGCGATCGCGTTTCAAACCCGGCTAACCCCCTGTGTCGACCACCAACTTAAATTACTTTACAAATATTCCCCCTGGTACGATTTCCGTCTCGCGTTCGCGCGTTCTCCCGGAATTATGAAATCGCCGGTCAAAGAGAGCTACGGAGGAAATCAGGATTTCAGACCACGGGAAAATTGATCGAAATTAAAGATATAAATTGTGGCTGAATAATTCTCGTCGCTGTACAAAAGTGTAGAATTCTTTTATCGTATTCGCTGTGTTTTTGTTTAAAATCGTGGGGATTTTAATTAATTCTGCTGTAAGTAGCTTGTACGATTCAAAATGGAAATTGTAGTACCGTAAGCATAATGATATTAAATATTTCTTCATCACACTTGGTGTCTTTTACATTCTTTTCAAAGATAAATATACTTTCTATATTTGCAAATTTTATTCAATTCTATAATAACATTTTGCTGTCTATAAAATCTTTAAAGTGTCATATATTATTGTACATTTGGTGTACAGTTGAGTTATTATTTTTAAATTTTATACTTTTATATTATTTAAAGAAGATCTATAAATTTGATTAAATTTTCCAGTAACATTTCATAATCTCAATTTCACATTCTTAAAATATTTTGTTCATCGTCGGGTCACTAGGACACGATTCCTTGTAATTTAGACGAAGAATACAGCAAAATTAATGAGAAGCATAAAGCGTAGTGGTTTAATAAGAAAATATCATTTCTCGAAATCTATTAACACGAATCTCCTTTATTCGAGTGTTCAAAATGAAATTACCATTGATGCTCCACAATTTCTATCGAATATTATACAATCGCCAGCATGGGGTATAAAAAGTATCTCGAGCTACAATTTAAATACGTCCAACAGATGAAAGAATATTTAAGCAGAGCTTCGCGTTTGATTATGCCGTATTAAAAGAGACAGCGAAGTGTAGGGACACGAACGGAAGAAGCTTGTCGACTGTGTTTCGAGATAAATCGTAATTACTTAAGGGAGGGAAATCAGAGCGGATCCCTGAAATTTTGATCAGGCCAGAAATCTGCTCGAGAGCTTTTAAATGATTAATGCGAAGAGTGCGATCTTTTCTACTCACTTGTTGCTGCATCCCTCGTTCAGGAAGTAGAGATCCTTGACCAGCAAGCTGAAGAACGGCACGACGATCCTCTGTCGCTCGTCCGTAGCGCCGGCGCTACGCCACATGGCCGCTTTTAGGGTGCTGCGATAGCTGCTGAAGTTGCTGCTAGGATCCATTTGATGCTCGAGGATCGAGAATTTCGCCAGCTGCACCTTTGACCACTGTAACAGAAAATAATTTCGCGTATCCGTCAGCGGGAATGTCGCTTAAGTTGTTTAGCGAAGTTCACCGGGCACGAGAGTTTCTGCATGCACGGCTAAACACTCCACCCTCGCGAATCTTTCTACGTAACTTGATTTTTCCTCGGCACTTGGCATTTGATTTCGCTGAACGTTCAGGTGGGAACATTCGATCGAGATGCTAACTTAACCCATTCTGCCGTAAATATATTTCGCGCTCATCGCGAGGAATACGTGTTTTGATTTTATTTCAGGTTTACAGAAGCCTCCAAAAAATTCGCTTTCATCGCTTCTGTGTTATACTTATTTGCAAAGTAGCAGGAATAAAACAGTCAGATAGAATTTATAGCGGTGTTGTGATTCTTTAATTTACTTACAGGTAAAACTTGGGATATTTTGAAATTGGATAGACACGATTTAAGCCATTTTCATGGTCAGTATATATGATACTGTTTGATATTATCAACCCCATCTGAAGTTCACACAGACGTTATAAATAAATACGTCTGAAACGTGAAAATTTTATTTATTTTATTTTACATGTAGGATCGTTTTTCGGTGGATTGATTTAAGATGGTATTGTTGGCTTCTTAATAGAATAAAATAAACTTGTAAATAGACAAACTTGTATAGACGACGGCTGACTATGAAACAAGAGAGATTCGCTAAGGGCACACTTTTCTGATTTTTTTTAAAATTAACTCTTACAATTGATTTTCATAAACTGGCGTTCTAAACTGAAACTGATAGACTACCTTTCCAAAACTGTCTTTGCAAAGTGTCCTTTCATACCCCTGCACCCTTACTTTTAACCATTCATTTTGTCCCCTTTCATACTTAGGCTTTCTTTTTCAATCATGCTTTTTTCCACGCAAACCTCGGTGGGTCAGGTACTTCAACCACTCTGGCTGCATCCCTAAACTTTCACTCGACTCGTAAACATTCTTCACAGTCAATCCTCTTGCACGTGGTCATTTTTGTTCTAAGTCCAAGCACTCTTGACATTCTTTCAGGGCCGCCCTCATTCCATTCCTACATTCATGATAAGTATGTGTGACATCGTTCGATGTCATCAACCCTATCTGAAGTTTATACAGACGTTGTAAATAAATACGTCTGAAACGCGAAAATTCTATTTATTTTATTTTACATATTTTCTTCCAATTGAAATTTATGACATTTACGCTCGATTTGCTGTCAAAATTAAAATCATCGAATGCAAGGTCCAATATTAAATTTCCACTGAATTAGTTGAAGTAGAATTGAATTAATGTCTCAGTTTTGATCTGTTTTAGACCCCGACTGCTGTAATACTAGAAATTACCAAAGCTGTCGAGGCATTCTAAAAATTTTTCCCTCGCGAGATAAATATTCAACCGGACCAGTCAGCCATCGCGTATATGTACGTTCGATCTGCAGGTTTATTCTTCGATCGATTGTTTTTACACGTACGAGATATCAACAGGAACGTGTTCGCGACAGACAATAAGCGCATCTGACTCGACCGTCTGGATACAATGCAATCGAGCTGATCCCATTGCCTTTAACCCGATACCCTTTTCTCATTCCGATATATATCGAATTCTATCCGCCGTTTGCACGGTCAAATAGTTACCTTCGCTTTCTGACCCCGCTCTCTCCCTTTGTTCTACCCCTTATCCCTTTGATTTCTCCACCCTCGTCGCGTCCCACCTCATCCTTTTCATCCCTGCATGCATTTGACCTACTCTCGTCCTTTTCGTTTCACCCACACCTCTGCTCTCCGACCTTTTTCGCTCCTTTGTATCTTTCCCTCTAATTTTCTGCTATCTCCTCTCTTTCCCAGCTTTCTCCAATTTGTTCGCCTTTGAATTCGTCTTTAACCTCGCTGGTTCTAGCTGTTCCTTAGATTCCCTATTTTCAATCTGACCCCTTTATGATCGCAACGCGAACGTAGTTCCTCCTTTGTTCCGCGTTTCCTTTCACAGGCACCGTCTTACCGATCTTCGTACACCGACGCGTGTGGAAATCGCGTAAAGGGTTTGCCAGGTGTTTTCGTTATACTCGAATTTCATCTTTTCCGAGAATTTCTATTCTCCTTGATCGTGTTAGATTTGGATTTTGAAATAATTCGCGGAGAGGTACCGATTTCGCTGCATTCGATCGTATCGCGCGATTTTTATCGCGTGCAGGAAAGCCGAGTGCAAATGGAAATTGCATAATTTATTTTGCAAGCTTGTGACAATTGAAAATTATTTTTATTTATATTGAATAATTCGGTGAAGGATGTTTCGGGGGTAAGATCGTACGTTTATGCCTCACTGACTGATTCTACCGTGATTTTTAATTTAACAGGAATCCGCGTAGTGGGTGAATGTTGTTTGACGAACACATTCCGATAACGAAGAATTACTATTCGCTGGGAGTGCAACGAATTCTTTCCTCCGAGAATGAAATAAAAGATTTCGAGCATATTATTCGAACGTCGAGGAAATTGCAGGATAATGGAAAAAAATAAAAGATCACGTGTGTACAGTAGCAGGAAGGGCAAGCAGAAAAACAATCAAATGGATTTCCATTTAAAGCGAACGAATTAAACCGGCGCATTACTATCGAGCGCAAAACGCGCAAACCAGGATAATTAATTTTACACCGGCATATAAACTTTCGAAAGCGCGAACGTCGAACGCGCTATAAAATTCTATTATTTCCAAATTAAAAAGAAAATCCGTAGTGTCGTTCATGTTACCAAATTGATACTGCATGGATATATCAAATTTTGGTAAAGCGGAAAGCACTAATTGTATTTATTAAAATATAAATTGGAAATACCGATAGCTTACAATTCAATTTCATCCTAATTAATTGAAGATTCACGATCCTTTCGTCGATTACTCCGAATTCCTTCCTAAATTTAGCTTTAACGATATTCATTCTTTAATCAAGAAATATTAATCGAGGAAGAGGAGAAAAATTATTGACCACGTGATTTTTATTCCCATTTCCATTTTCAACCTTAGGCCCATTAAGTTTACTCGAACAATGTAGCAATTTTGTAATTTTAAATATATAGAGAATTATAAAAATATTTGCATCTTTTCCATTATTCCTCTTCCAGATAAATAAAATTAATTTTCCAATTAGATATTCTTCTTTCATAACCCCTAATCAAGATACAACTAATTACAACGAAAATTAAAATTCGGACAAAATATATTACTCGACAGATTATCGTAGAAATAAACAAATTTTTTAAATATGATTTCAAAATTTTATACTACTTATTTATTAACATCTTGGCTGCCTAATAGATGCAATAAATCTGTCGTAAAGTTCCAAATCGTATAAATCACGTGTATTCTCATGCAAGGGTACTTTTAACGCGTTTCTAGGATCCAGAAGCCAATTGCGAATTAATCCCATTTGTCAAGCAACGTATTAAACGCTCGAAAGATCGAAATTTATCACCTTTCCGTATCAAATTCACGATCGATCGTACACCATTCGACAACACCGATCAAAGGATTAAAATAGTTTCCGAATACACGAATTCAACTCTTGCAACCCCTTCTCAACCCCCGATATTCGTATTCACGTGGCACGGAAACAACCCTGGATATTTATAATGACCAACGCGCGAAAAACGCGGGACATTATGGTGTTCGCTAATCAGATGGTCTAAAATCGGAGGGGAACCGGTCGCGAGATCTAATTGACGTTAAAACCGGGCACGCCATGAAATGCGCGGCGAACATTCCCAAAGCTGGCCCGAATTAATTTACCGGAAACTATTTCACCATTCGCCGTCGTTTTGTGTCGGCTACGCGTTAATTCGCATTAATTAAACTGAATTTTCGTTTAGCCCCGGACTTTTTGGGCCAATTAAGCAACGTTGCGTCGATTTCCCGTAAATCGAACGGGATCGTGACAGTCAGCTCGACCGATTTTTTCGTCTTCTCTTCAATTTGTCATGTAACTTGACGTGTTCATGCTGGATGGCATTGCTGAGGTCTATTACTGTGTCTAACGATGAATACAGATTGTGTTAATGAAGAAACTTTTTAGAGGGAGAATAGTGTTTCTTTGGTTTATTATTTGATTAGTTTATTTTATTTATCTGTTAAATACTCTTATGTCATATTACGTTATTGTGTATATAATTAATGTTGACCTTAAACTTATTTATACCTTGAATTTTACAATTCAGTGGTCATAATGACATATAAGTTGCAATATGCAGAATAAAATATATAGCACCTTTAAATTAATTATGGTTAATAATTCAGTAACTGTACAAAGGTATAATACGTGAGTGGTAGTGATAAAATTGATTACACGTGAAAATAAGGAGAAATTTAATTGTCTGCGTGTTTCTGCAAGAGTCATTTGTTAATAAAAAGCAAACGGAAAAGGGCATTATCGTCGAGCTTATAACATTGAATTATTTGCACATACTGTTTCGAAATTTATTACATCGAATGGAATTGTTGAAATATTTCGTGGGGTTGAAGTACACGTAAAATATCTCTGTATTGATTTTTATTACAAACGTGATTAAATTATGGGACAAAAGGGAAAGAATTCTTATTTTATTTTATATTAATTATTTTATCATATTTATATTAATATCTTATTTTATCAGTAGCACTGATTTCTTTTTCATTTTTGCGAATAATAAAAGGGTCAACATATGCGATTTAAAAACAAGTATATATATTATTGATTGAAATTCAGATTTTTCGTTACGCCAATCTACAGCGAATAATTTAAAAGAATAGGAAGCTGGAAGTAAACAAAACAATTTCTACAATAACATGGTGTATCGAATTTCGAAAATATTATTTTATGCAACCGAATACATGTTTTTTAAAGGTAAAATTTTCGTGGGATTAACATCCGTAGGATTTGTTGTTTTATTAAGCATAGGCTTCTGCGAGTTTGATTGCAGGAATATTGCATCGAAAATATATCGATGAAATCCAGAAAAAACGAAATTTGAAATATCCACGCGCATAATATTTTGCATAAAAATGAAACGAATTGAAAATGCTTCGGCCTTGCAGTTTTCCGTGCAGTAATCGTGATTTCTCATTTCATTATTAAATTGTCACTTGAATTTACACGCAATAACTTTTTATTTTACATTCCGTATCGTTGGCATTTAAAAATATTTCACCGACGTAAAATTTCTTTCTATTTTAATATCTAGGTACAGTAGCTGCCAAAAATTTCTGATAACTGAAAGCATAGCTTTATTACATCAGTGAAATTGTAAAATTTACAGAATAAAATGCTACAAATTTTCGCAAAAAGAATTTTACGTCTCTCAATTTTATTATTTCCGATATCAAATACCATATTCTGATCAAAACTACTCATAACAGTGAAACAAATATTGAAACCACTTAGAACAATCAAAATTATTCTAATAAAAATAACAAAAATAAAAAGAAAAGGAAAACTATTATTATTTACGTTCTCATTAATTATCCTCAATAATTAATTACGCCCTCAAAAATTATTTACAACACGTTCAAAAAATTCAATAAAAAATCTACCATGGTCGCGAAAAAGGTAAAATGGCAAAGATCTATCACGTTCCCATCGAGTGCCTCGAAAACTATCCGCAACTCTTTTTAAAAAATTCAACATTTCACCCACACAGTGGGGGATTACCAACCGAGAAATGACAAATAGAAGGTATCAGGTACAAGAGAGCGGTGGCCATCTCATGGCAAATGCGTGGGATCTCCGCGTGGAGGTGGAGAGCCCATCTCGAGGGGACTGAAATTCTTCAAAAATCGGGGATCTCGCAGGCTGCATCCGGCGGACGAGAAAGGGTTCTCCTGCTCGCCACGGGAGCCATTTTTCTTCGCGGCGACTCGATTCGATTTCTCGGGAAATGCTGTTCGCCGCTGGAGGAAAAAACACTGAGAATCGTAGGGCTCCTGGCGGATCTGGTAAATTGAAACTGGATGGGAAACGCAGGGGAGGGGTAAACGAGATGCGAGGAATCTGGTCTCAGGCGGCAGATCCCGCGAGACAGCGCCAACGAAATGAGAAGCTGCTCTCGCCCTCGCTCGAAATCGGGAATTCTAATTAGACAAAATTGCAAATGCGACCGAAGACGGTCGGGCGCCGTGCATTTTCAGACCTTTTCCTAAGCTTTCCCCCGTTTCCGGTTATTCGCACGCAAAATCGCCAAAAATAATCGCGCGAAATAAAAGCATTCGGGGGAAGAGGTGGAGATAGGAATGGAATTTCGGCAGTTTAATTTGCTCCGAATGACAATTTATTTCAGTATGGCCGGGATTTTGCAATTTTCAGCGAGGAGGAAGTAGGACAAAGTTGTGGCGGTGGAGCAAAATTAAAGGAAATAGATTTCCATTTTTAGTACAATTTTAATACGTGGCATAATTTTTCGTTTTCAATACGATTTTAACCCTTCGCACTCGACAGGTGACTCTCAGTCACCGTTTATTTTAGCGCTATAACTTAAATAATGAATGACGATAATTATATTAAGAACATCGAAATAAAATTATTTTATTCCTTCCTTTCTCACGCAAATGCACGATTTTCTTTCTTTTAATTTTAGCATAAAGAGTATCAGTGAGCTTATAAAAATCTAAGAAGAGCTACAAATTGCATCTTCACAATGAAAAAATCTTCGAGTCCAAAGGGTTAATACACGCTTCCTTTATATAAAATAACCTCTTTTCCTTTTATAAAACCACGTACATTTTACGATCGAATAATAATAACAATAATAATAATAAAAAAAAATAGATTTATTTTCAAGAAAAATATGTGAATTTTAGTAAATGATTTTATAAATGTATTTTTTCCAAAGTACTTTCGGAGAGTATAAAAGTTGAATGATTCTGAAAGGGTAGAGTCGAATTCGATGGGAATTGGACAGGTTAAATAGGTATGATATCGATGACGGTGATCTTTGTTTCCTTTTATCGTTTTCGACTAAAACGAAATTACGTTCCGATCGTTTCTGAGAGGTGAAGTATGTTTTGAAACGCGATATATCTCGTTCGAATTGAATTCTCCAATTTCATTCGGTAATTGCAGAGAAATACTATACCACGTGTGCTATCAATTTTGAACGAATATATATCGCAGAATTCGTCACCCGAAATGGCGGTTATGGTGCAATAAAGACGTTAATTGCCACTCAGTCGACTGAATATGTATTCGAATACGCGGCGAGTTAAAAATTTATCTCCCGTCCCTATCGAAATAATATCCGCCCTGAATAATGGGAATTTTGCAGGTTTATAGTTTAGAAAAATATATATAGCCGCGTCGCTTTTAATTTTAACCCCATTTCCGTTCACGTATATTTACGACCGCGATTTGTCATCCGATATTTAACCCGCGTTTCCCCGATTTCTGCGTTTTCGCTTCATTTGCATATTAAAAACGCCATTTGAATCGGACTGGTGCAGCTTTGTCGCATAAAAGGGCATCGCATCTCGCAGGATTGCGCGCTTTGGACGTAAATTATAAACGGCCAAGAGAAAGAGCAGAATCAAAAGAGCAGAGAAATGGAAAATCGGGTTTAAAAACATTGAAATTATTAATAATTTCGATAATTGGGGCTTGGAAAGTAAAAAGGGAATATCTTTATAAATTGGAATTTAACTTGAGGAATAAAATATAATCCGATTTATTTAAAGGTTATGGGAAAAATGAAGTTGCACGAGAAAAATTGGATTCCTCTTTTTTTAAAAATTGCAAAATTCGTGACAGTTTAATCAAATTTTTCTTGGACACTTTGGAATGATTTTAGAGAACTCTGTTTGTCGAGATGTCTCTGTTAGTGTTACAAACGAATTTCGATTAGATCAAAATTGTAGGGAATTGATCAAATTTATTTATTAAAAATTCTTTTCTCATTAACGTTAAAAAGTTAACGTTGAAAGTAACCGTATTATTTTTACTTTCACGACTTGCATAAAATACAATCCATTCATTATAAATATCACACCATCCATCACGTTGCTTGTATACTTGGTTAGAGATACATTAAAGAGTATCATATTATAAGAATGTCCTTATTCCATTATAGTATTATGGATGGATTACGAGTTGCTTTATGAAGAATAATGAATATCGAGTAATAAAGTTGGAAAATAACAAATAGCTTTTACAAGCAATTCTTCTTTTACGAGGTAAAATATGGTTATCGAATAATATAGGATATTTTTACGAACAAAAGATAAATTACACTCAATCGAGACAATGGAAAAAGGATAAAGTATAACGACGTTTGACAATTAAATTTTCATAGTCTTTGTATTGCACGGAATAAAAAATGATCATGCATAGAATTTTAAAATACTCGATTTTCCCATATTAATCTTCAAAATCAAAAAAAAAAAAAAAAAAAAAAAAAAAAAAAAAGAAAAAGATACGTAAAAGCTTTTAAAAATTTATTCAATATTATTAAAGAATTGTAAAAATATGTAAAATTCGGAACAATAAGATTGCGAGAGTATCATTTACAAATTGCTATGAAACACCATCAAACCATAAACCCATATCGAAATTTCAAGAGTACATTTTCGCTAATTAAAATGTGCATTCGTTGCGTTAATTAAATATCTATTTACATTAAATAACCAAAATGAAAGCTTTCTTGTATCCGTCATTTTGTTTACACACACGACTGTCATACCCGCGTGCAAACAGCGAATCACGCGAAATTTGAATACGTTTGTCGAAATTCGCATTATCGTACACGATCGATGGTGGAGCAATCGCCAAGTAAATAAGTCGTTTAATTCCGTTTCGTTTCCGGCGGATCTTGTATTTCTCTCGATTCGAGTTTCGCGACCCTCGAAGTCGATATTTTTTAATTAAAAGATCCGACCTTTCGCACAGCGAAGCCAATAAATTGCGCTCTGTTCCGGGGGAAAATTATTCGCGCAAAACGTGAAAAAGGAGTGGCTGGAAAGGTGGCGGGAAATCGCGGCGATCAAGGGTAATTAAGTTCTCCAAAGTTCGTCAAGTTACGACGAACGGTCGGATATTAAATATGCATTAGCTGAGCTTAAGTTGCCTCTGAAAATTTTTCGAAGCTTCCAAAGGAGAACGGAAGGGGAGCTTGTTCGACGAGCAAGTTCAAAATGTCCGTGAAAAAGAAGGAAAAGGAGAGGAAGGAAAAAGAAGAAGTCTCGATCGAATTTTTCAACCCTAACTTACATCGTGCAGGAGTGGAGGAAAATTTTTCTTCGAATTCAGTCGTTTCAGACGTTTTTTCCAACCCCGTGGTTTCTTCCGCGAACTTTTACCTCCCTTATTTGCATTCGTTTAAATTCATCAGATTTCCCGCTGCTCCTTTATTACTGGCATAACGGCGCGTTAAATTCCTTAATTGATTTTTCAGCAAGACGAATTCGTCACGTAGATGAGATATATTGCTTGGATGCGAATAAATTTATATTTTAATTTTAGAAAATTAGGACAGAGGTTCGTGGAAATATTTCTCTCGGAAGTAATTAGTCTTTCAGCCATTTGCAATTAGACTAATTATATAAGAACTTGAAAAAAGAATGAGAATTTAAAAAACTTTACGTGATGCGAGCTATAAATTTTCACTCGTTAATGAATCCGAATTATTATTCTATATTACGACCACGCTTTTATAATTTGAACGACATATTATATGTCATCGTGTAACATAAAATATATAAAAAATATATTATCTATAATTATAGATAATATAATTTCAAAAATTAATAAATTATATTATTGCAATATATAATTATAATTTAGTTTCTCAATCACAAGCCTTCAATTTCCTCCAATCAAATCCGTACCCCCAAATCATAAACCCACCCCAACTCTACCCAAGAGCCGAAATCAGGAGACAATAAGTCTCCATTAGACAAACTCGATCGTTCAAAAGAACCGAATTCAGATCAGGGTTCATATTCATTTCAATCCACGCACCACGTCGACATTTTTCACCGTTCCACCCTCTGCATACCAACCGGGGGTTAATCGAGTCGCGTTTTCTCCCTTCTGCCGACGCGAGAAGGCTCCTGCTCATCGCGAATCCTTCTCATTCGACACCCTGCCGTCGAAGATTGCCAACAGCCTGGACTAACGCTCGAAACTTCTCTACCCTCGCGATAATGGACGCGACGGGGGTGGGTGGCGAGGTGGGTGGTATCTGGTTGGCGGATCGTAACGACCGAACATAATTAGCTTTTTGAGGGGGCGAAAAGCGAGCGGAGGCTTCCTTTCACCGCGGAAGAAGGAGACGTCACTCGCAGATTATCTCTGTGGTAAATTAAGCCGGCGTCGGGGGTGGTATCGTTCATCTTCCGCCGACATGGCCGTATCGGTGGCGCTTCTCTCGAACGGGCGTCGGCTTCGAGGCACCCACGGCATACCCGGCTCGAGTTTTCCGCGCTGACTTTTCAGGCGAAACTCGCCCAACTTCCAACTTGCCCCAACGAGCAAAGAGAATATCCTGCTGGCTAAACGGAGGATACTGGGAGAAGGGTGGAGCGAGGGGTTGTTGACGAGGCTGATTGTGAAGCATCGAAGTGCGTTCGAGAATCTGGGGTGAATTCTTCGAAGACGGGATCGATTTTTGGATTTGCTCGACGAATCAAGGTCCGTGGAACGAGGGATGTCGGGTTTCGGGGCGGGATTGCGGGGATGCAACTCGCGAGAGAGCGTTTGATGTCTTTTTGCGGTGATGTTAGAATGGAGAATGGTGAAGGGGGTGGATAAAACCAGAAGAGAGTATGACTGGACTCATAATGGGTGGAATATACTTTTTAGTTTCTATCAATATACTTTTGTTACTATCTATTTGTAAATTTAATAGTATTTTTCATATCATTGGGTATTCAATTGAGTGTCTTTAAAATTATTGATTATAGCGAATGGCATTTTAGGGAAGAGCTAACAAACCCAATAAAATAATAATATCAAAGAAAATAATATTCCTACGAATATTTTTCATTACATACCGGAAATTTCAACGAAAAAATAAAATTCTCTGGTACAACGATAAAAAGGACTCAACTCAGGAAATTCGTTGCAACTCCAAAGGAGATTAGTTCCAGATTATTCCAACTTATGTTCCGAAAATTGGCTCGAACACCCCGAGTTTACCCGCACGAACGGTTCGTCGCAAGATCGGCCGATGTTTTCGCGAATGTATATACGTGGATGTTCGCGCGGCGGTGGGGGTAGCGGTCGGAGTGGGGGAAACAAGGCGCGAGCGTGACCGAACAGAAGCGTTAAATTTTCATTAACGAAAATTACGAAGCGGGCCACGCCGGCTGGCCGCTGATAGTTCGAGCAATTATTTTAAGCGCGGCCTGTATAAATCAGCTGGCCCAACCAAATGAACCCTGAATAGCAGTCCGCGTCGAATAGAGCTGGAGGGATATGTCCGCGGAGCGCGCCGGTTCGGTCTTGTAATTAAAAACGAGAAAAAACGTTTAATGGTTTCCTCGTTCCGCCTCGCAATTTGTCCGCTCCGGCGATAAAGTCGTACACGCTCGCCGATTCGTCGGGAAATGTCGCGGATCGTCCTGAGAAATAAAATTATCTAACACCCACGTGCATTTTTCCGCCATTTTTTTTTTTCTTTCCTTTATAATTATTACGAAACATCTTACATTTTCCATGCCTCGAACACGCGATTCGAATCTAAATCATCGATTTCCCGCGTGAGATTGGAGATTTATCTTTGCTGGGTTGTCCCGCGACTTTTTTGCTGCCTCGTATGGAAGATTTTAATTAATTTTAATTAATCCACGCTTCATCGTTATTTATTCGATATTTCTTTAACGCTTAGTAATTTCAGTTTTACCTCGCAGATTGTTATTACGGAATATCGTTTTTCATGTTTCGGATTTGCAGTGTGAATTTAAATCGTTAGCTTTTGATACGAGTTTTTTGTTATGCTTGCCGCGCAATTTTTTGCCAGTTTTAATCCATCAGTGACACGTGCGAAATCCACGAAATTTATTAAGCTCGTGTATACGGTTCTTACTTGATTAATCCCAAATTTGTACTCGTACAGCTATTCGTTAAATATTTCTTCCACGTTCTATTTTATTTAATTAACATACAAGAATCAGTTTTTGAAGTTGAGGATTGGAATCTCAAAGCTGATCTTTTGTGCAACGATATAATTTGTGCAACGAGCTAATTCTCGTTGGAAATATTTCCCAGCAGAAAACGAGGTACTCAAGCACGACGTGCACAAAATTCCCGGAAAAGTTCCATTATATCCCAGCCATTTTTATAACCCCGCACCCTTTGATATCTAATATTATTTCTCATCTGCACCCGGTCGTAAATTCTCAGATTCCCAGCATCATAACTATTCCTTTAATCCGGTCGATCTTCTTTTATCCTGGAAACGCGACGGAAATACAAGTTCCGTGGCAGCTAGATAACCATAACCTGACATGTTAATTACGTCACACCGTGGCATATATTCATTTGCGTGGATACATTCACCGCGACCTTTTTATTGCGAACAGCCCGGTGAGCCGGGATATTTATGGACATTTTTATGTATGGACCGGAACGACGCGAAATCCGGCCGCGAATTTAAGAGAGGAAAAAAATACAAATAAAATCAAACAAAATGCAGGAAAATTTAATTTTATTTATCATAATGGCCGTTCCGTTTTAGCGCGATCGTTTAATCCAATCCCCGCGACGGGATCGCGGCACGATCGCCAGGGAAATATTTCCATTTAAATCGGTTCGTCGATACGATATCGTGGGAATCTCTGTTAATACCATTGTTACGAGGGTGTGCAGTCATTTTTAACCTTCTTCGCGTTATTTCTACCGTTTCTCCAGAACCGGAACACCATTTACAGCGGATCCAGAGGGTCTATAAAACGTCAACGGACACGCGGATGACTTGTTTAAAAAAGTCCGATCCGAAACGCGTCGTATATTTTTCAGGTAACCGGTTCTAGGTATCTATGCCGGGTCTCTATATCGTGAATCCCTGTAAATAGCATTGGGGTTGTGCGCGGGATTTGTCCGTGACACGGAAGTATCGGAGAATACGGTTATTTTTATGAAATTCGGTTGTTAATTCACCGAATAAGCATTTGAGGAGAGCAAAATTGGAATTTATCGCTTATCCGATAATTGCGAATACCGGTGCGCAAGGGGTTGCATCGCGATTCGTTTAACTTCCATTTGCGTAATTTTAAGGAAGCTGAGTTTTAAACACTGATCACTGATTCGAACGAGGGTAAACGTTCGAGCTTTTTTGATCATAATAAACAATTTTTAAACAATATCGAACAATTATTTTTCTTGGTTAATGAATAATAAATAAATAATTTGAAGAAATTTAAAACAGTTTTTTCGTTTTTAAAATAGTTGCTTCCATTTTTGTAAATGATTTTTAAGTCCAATATTATGTTTTTTAATATTCATGTGTAAGCGAATTTACTATAAAATGTCCTATGTTACATAAAATGGTCAACATTTCATAAAACAATGAAAAATACTTTATTTTAGAATCTCGCTATTCAAATACCTATCTTGCATTCCTATTCAGAGAGAACCACAAAACCATAAAACCATTTTCAAAATAGTTGTCTCCATTTTTGTAAATGATTTTCAAATCCGATATTATATTTTTCAATATTCGTGTACAAATGAATTCACCATAAAATGTTCCGTGTTACATAAAATGGTCAACATTTCATAGAACAATGAAAAAGAAAATACTTTATTTTATAATCTCGCTATTCAAATACCTATGTTGCATTCCTATTCAGAGGGAATCACAAAACCATAAAACCATTTTCAATATAGTTGTCTCCATTTTTGTAAATGATTTTCAAGTCCGATATTATATTTTTCAATCTTCATGTATAAACGAATTTACCATAAAATGTCCTGTGTTACATAAAATGGTTAAAATTTCGTAAAACAATGAAAAAGAAAATACTTCATAATCTCGCTATTCAAATACCTATCTTGCATTCCTATTGAAAGGGAACCATAAAGCCACAAAACAATAAATCTATTAAATGTCAAACAATACTCTCATCCTTCGAAAACAGAATTTTCCAATTCTCCATCTTTGTAACATTTTATAGGAATTTTTTGAAATAATCGCTTGATAAATACACGACCGACAGATTGAACAGTCTATTATACTTTGCTTCTGAAGCGCAGTCCTTTCATTTCGTGCAGGATTGCATGGAGAAAGAGGAGCAGGATAACGCAAGAAGTCGTCCGCGCTGTAGGAAGTAATATCGTGAAAGAGTGACAGGAAGTCGCGCGATATGTATCGACTTCTCTCTTCTCGTTTTTCCACATTTTCCCTGCTCGCTCTGCTTTCCCCCTTTTCCCTTCTTCCTCGTCCCTTTTTATTTATTTCCACCCCTTCGCGGAAACGCAATCGTTGCAAGCAACGCGCGATTCGATTATTTCGCCAGCGTCACGGATCGGAATGCGATGTCCTCGTTTTTCTTCGTTCTGCAATAAATCCGCGACACAGTCGCTTTTTGTTTAACGCCGAATTCTTTGTTTTCATCGACTATGCGCGAATTTCATTCGTCTTTGATTGAAACGTTATTTCCCTTCTTTTTGCTTCCCGACGAGTATTACAAGACCTGGCGACTTTATTTCGTCGCGAAAATTTTTCAAAAAATGTCTGACGATCTCGTGACTATTCGAGATTCATCCTCGTGGCGTCTCGTCAAATCGAATTAACGTTGATATTTGGAAATTAGCTTTTAGCGGTGACAATTTATTCGGCTTTTATAGTCATAGGTACGTTTCGACGAATACACGCGCATGTACTTGTGAAATTCAGATATTTACACCCTTTCACGATAATTAACCCTTTGCACCCGGTGATTTTTTCGTTACAGGAAAATAGTAATTCGAAAACTTTCTACCATAAAGTCGACGATATTTTTAAAACGGTAAATAAGAAATCGTATGCAAATTAAGACGTAGAATTATTTTACTTCGATACTCCACGCATCGTTGGATAATTGTAAATTTGATATATTAATTAACATCCATCTTTAGAATCTGATTAAATGGCGACTGAGAGGCGCCTCTCGAGTGCAAAGGGCTAAAGAAATATCGAATGCCGGAAATAGGAGAATTAATTCCTGAATAAAACATAATTTCCGGTTTAAATTAAGAACGAGCTAACATTTATTCCCCCATAAAGACGATCTTAATAAATAATAATTTTCCACATTTAGTACCATTCTCTGATAATCAAATTAAATTTTGAACACCAAAAACAGAACTAATTTTTGAGTAAGGAACAATCTCGGATTTTAATTAAAAATAAATAAAATTTATTATTCAATAAAGTTGATAAATTAAATTTCGAATGCGAAAAGCGGGAAACTAACTTCTAAATAAAAGATAATGTATATTCTCTAATGAAAACAATCAACAAACACAGAGTTTCAAAAAAATTACACAAATTCCCATAGCCACAACTTCCTTAATAATTAAAATAAATTTCGAACACCGTCGACTGCCACCATCCGTAAAAATTCCGAAACGAGATGAATCTGCCACATCATTAAACCTTCTCTGCGCCAACTGCACTCAGCTAAAAGTGAAACTCGCGCGAGAACGCGGCGCGTTCATCCGCGAGGAAGACTCTGCCCCAATTAAAAATCGCAGCTCGCAGTGCTTTCTAATTAACTCGACGTTGATGTACATTTCAATCGGACTGGACGCGAAACTGTGACGTAAAAATTCAATTAAAATACCCCCGCACCCCCTGGCTCATCGCGTCCCGTCTCATCGCGCAACCCTCTCGCGGAATACTCCTCCGGCGACGCGAAAATTCGATTCCCGGCGATTCGTCACGGTTAACGCTGGTCGTCGCGGCGCCACGCTCGATTTACGAGGATTACAGACCGCTTATTGCCTGGCGCAGCCCCATGCACGGGGGTGAGAACGAGCGTGGACCGATCCGACGAGCCATCAACGCTCTCACGACCGTACGTCGTCGATGTCGTTTCGATGAAGAACGAAACAGGATGGCCGCCGTCGTAAAAGTGCCTGCGCCGTGCCGGGACATCGATCATTTCAGCTCTAACCTTCTATAAGGGATCGCAGTCGATCACTTTGTTTGTCCAGCACTTTCGTCACTCTTGATCGATTGCTTCCCTCTTTGATCTGGGTTCATTGGCTGACGAGGTAAGTGAATGGGAAGATTAGCGATTTTTGTTTTACGAGGTAATCGAAGTGGCTGGAGCTTTTTGGGTAACTCGTAGACGCCGTTTGGGGTGAGAGTAGGGGTTGCGGGATGACGAGTGTGCGTGGAGTGTGGACGTATGAAGTATGTCTTGACGTCAGCGAACGATGCGAGGAAGGAGTTTGCGAGTGTATATTTCTTAGGTTTAGGTGAAGTGTGGGTAGTCGTTTTATGAGGTATGAGAGTATGCGAATGCGTGTGTAAGGGTTGTCAGGACGAAGGCAGCGCATGAGAAAGGCAGTTTATGGCAGTCAGTTTGGGTTAGAGGGTAAGTGAGTTAGAATCTGAATAGCGTGGGTTATTGAGAGGTGTCTAGTTATAGCGTTTATAATCACTAACCTATTTATTTTTAATAAACACAGTTTTTCAATTATCCCTACAAATCATCCCTACAGGGTTGACAATATTTCATTGTAGCATGCGGGGATTGAGACGTGTAACTGAAATGGGTAAGTTATATATTGGTTTTGGTAAAATATACGATAGCAAAGGAATTTAGAGAGAAAAGTCGAATGATAGTATATATTTTCTTTTTGTTAAAGCAACAATTTTATAAAAATATTAAAAAAGAAATATTTTTCTTTTCCATTTTTCTTTCTAAGATGGAATTATTTTTATAATTCTAATTATGCTTTTCCTTGCATGGATTTCTCAAGTTATTCTGTTGGAAGAATTTTGGGATATCATATTTTTGATAATCAATGTTTTATAAAATATTTTTAAATATGTAATTCATAAATAATATTATCAGTTAATATTTTTTGTTTTTTCAGTAAAATAATTCAATTTGGTGGTATGTAACACTCGAAAGCCGGATATTAAATATTTTTGGTACAGAGTATGCGGGATATCGAAATTCCATTTGTCACTTTTCTATTTAAGATGAAGTGAAATATGACTCACCGTTTTCTTCAGACGAGATATCGGAGACATGTTCAGGCCAGCGATGATCGCCATCAGGGAGTTGAAATTGCCGATGTTAAAGCACTCACGGGCGGTTTCGATCCAATATTCAACCACGCGAACGCGTTGTTTCTTTTTTGCATGCTGCGAAGTGGTAAACGTAATTGTTCGATGTTTAATTATCGTGAAACATCGTAGCTTGTGAAATTAAACTAGAAAATTCACGACTACGAAACTAGAATTTTGATCGATCGAAATTTCTTTCGCTTTGATAGAAAAATTGCCGCTCTACAAATTGTTCCGCAAACTCTCCTCGATGCTAAATTACGCATTCTTGTTTAATTTACCTTGCACACTTCAGTCGCGACGAAGTAACTCAGTCTATTAAACCACTGCACGTACGATTCGAGATTGCGCGTTTTCTTCATGTCCTTAAACGATGTTTCCAGATGAGGTGATTCCTGCTTAAGAATAGAATTCCACGAAAAATTAATTAACAACGAAATTCCAAAACAAGATTCGAAAACAAGAGAGAAAGAAAGAGAATAGTATCCGAGGATCGCGTTCAAAGAGAATACAAAAATGAAAGAAAGGAGAGAAAGAGTCTACTAAAAAAGAAAAAAATATCGTCAAAATTACTCACGTATACTCGAAATTACGGATTAATTAACAAAAAGAAAAAATTAAAAAAGGAAAAGAAGAATGACACCATAGCATCAAAGGATCACGAAGAAAGCGGGAATAAAAAACCAAACAAGCGAAAGAGAAAAATTTGATTAAAAAAGGAGAAAAATCGAGAAAAATTATTCATATATACTTACAATCCTACGTTAATTAACAAAAATAAAAATGGAATAATGTGATCAAAGGATCGCTATCAAAAGGGAGATGAAAAAAGAGAAGGAGATTAAAAAGGAAGAGAAACGAGGAAGATGATAGCTTCAAAGGGTCACGTCCAGAGGGAAAATCATTTGTACAAACCTTGGCGAAGGCTTGGACGAATTCTTCGGGGCCGATGTAGGAGAGCCTCTCGAGTTCCACGTGGGTCAATTGCTGTGCCAGGACCGTGGCCGACGGACACAGCTCGGTGATGTCCACCTGAAAAACGAGGTGACAGTTCCATTCGGTTCGAGTGTCGAAGAAAGCGTGGTCGGGAAATCGTGCAAGAGGCTGCGCGGGGTCGTAGCCGGGGTCGCGATGAAAGGGTGGCGTGCAGGAGAACTCGATTCACGGAAAGACAGAAAACGGAAACGGGCGGAAGCTGTGCAGAGTCGCGCAGCGTCGCGACGCCTCCTCTTTTCCTTTCCAATTTCACGTGCTCGTGCTTCGTCGAGCAAATTCCAGCGAGTTCTTATCTTCGACGAACACCGTCCGAAGTGGCTCGGCCACGGCGTCGCGACGCTCTCGGACGCTCGGCGATAAAGATCTGGCGACCGCGGTTATGGACGGTGTCGTTCCGGAGCGCCATGTTTCGAAAACGATTCCGGGAAACGTTCGAAGCGATTCGCTATGATTCTTGTTTCAAGCGCAATAACCTTTATGGTCAGATTTCGTATTTACCAGGGACGTGTTTTATAGGGGCCGTATTTTAGGCGGCGATAGTGATTTCGAGTTAGGCCAACGGGAGAAGAGGAGAAAGGATAGATTATAGGTTTACGGGTCTTCGTTACGTAGTTGTGAAGGTGAGAGTATTATTGTAGGATTTAATACGCGATTCAAATTTATATTGGAAATATGAGATTTTATAGCGAGTTATATAGTCGATATTAGTCAATTTTGGGAGGTTCTTGAATTTTTAAATAGAAAATAATTAAATTTTCGATTGATATTAATTTTGTTGACAATTAACCATTTAGAGTAATGAGAATGGATCACAGAATTGATTAGTATAGACAAGTTATTGATAAATCAAGTATTTCTACTAAGAAATATAGTAGTATTTCTAATAATAATTTATTAAAAATAAATTATATTATTGCGAAATTTTTAGAAATTTCTGTATTCCTATGTTATACTGTATTATAGATCATTTCCAAGCTCTAATAATATCAATAACCTTATATATCAATTAACCTTTTGCACTCGACAAAGTTTTGGCTAAAAATGAGTAGGAGTTCAAAGATTTTCTGCTATAAAGTTAACGACATTTTTTCCAGCAGTAAATAAGAAATTGTATAATAATTAACATGTAGAACTATTTGATTTCTATACCTTGCATATCGTTACATTATCTTAAATTTGATATATTAATTAATATCGATCTTGGAAATTTTAACAAATGGCAACTGAGGGGAGCCTCTCGAATGCAAAGGGTTAAACAGTTCCTTCTGTTCTAAAAATTATATTTTCAAAATGCAATGGAAATTACTTCAAAACAGACAAATTTTCCAAAGACTAATCAATTTTTTACAAAAAGACAGTAAAAATTCCTTCATAGTATTCTTCATCTTCTCCAGCAAGAATTGTCAATAAATTCGAACCGTCTGCCATAATCGTTACCCAATAGGGAAAAAGAAGGAGGGTTGATCGTTAATTAAACTCGAAAAGGAAGGATTCGAGCAGTAAAATAATTTCCCCAGCGAAAGCCATACGTTTGCAGCATAACTCGCTGGTACACTCGAAGCCACTGTAATTATTTATGCTCATCGTCGTCATTGTAAACGCGGCTCACGGATGAAAGGAATAAGTCCGACAGACATTTCAATTTGAATCGAACGCGCGACCATTCATATCCGCCGCCCTTTAGGATGAAACGAGCCCCGGAAAATTTATATTCTCCTGCTCAACTTGTCCCTCAAAATAGCGTCCCGGTCGCTGCAAACACTGACCCATATCACTGCGTGCTGCCGGCACGAAAAACGACGAGGTCTCGTCGTCGACCACCTCGTCTATTATTCATGCTATTATTGGTGCTCGTCTTTTGTCCCATTTGTTTCCCTTTTCGATTCCATTTCGCCTCCCCTATCTCGTGAAGCAGTCTAAGTTTTCCTTCAACGATTCTACGAGTGTTTTCCGCGAGACGACTGATCGATGGACACCGATGGGAAGTCGGGAGAAATTTTTCAGGGTTGAAAGTGGTGACTTATGTTGCAGGGAAATATCGATAAATTCATAAGAAATCGGATTAATTTATTATTCATTAAGACAGGTAAAAGTTACGGTTTTATATTATATATAATTTGTAAATATATTACTATTTATAAAAATATAGGTTCATTTTGTGTACCAAAATAATGGAAAGCTTTTAAATAATTGCTTCTCTGTTTTATTTAAAACAGTCTCGATAAATTAACATTACAATATTCAGCATGAAAATGGATCGTAATTATTCTGCCTCGGAATTTGGATAATTTTTCACCGTGTACGTAAAAGAATTATGAGCAGTTAAAAATGACAATTAACGCGGTCAGATTACGTAAAAGTAATTGCTCGGGGTACCATAATTAGCCGGCTGTTATTCACGTTTCAACGAAATATATGGAAATTACCGGTAATTGCGGTTCCTGGTAACAATCAAGCAATCGCGAAATGAAAATTCTTTAACCACCCTCGCGTTATTCTAATTCTTTAAAAAAATTCTAATCACGAATAAACATTAAATAAAAAATATGTACCTGAAAAAGTGTTTAGTGTAAATCAATATTTATAATTAATTCCGATTAATTAAATATACAAAACTTGGAATTTACATAAAGCTTAAATAATTATTAAATTCAATTATTAATCAATTTTATTCTCCATTTCCAAATTCATACAGTGTTATATTTATAAATCATTATATCCTCTTTCTTATTTAATAGTAATTCCTTATTTCTTTCAATTCTGTTAATTTATTTATTACTAAATAAAACTTAGTTTTTCCAGGATCCTCAAACAAAACCCAACTTCAGTTTAACTTTCGTTCCACAAAAATACAGAAAACACGAAATATATGATTTCGAAGGAGAAAAAATTCAACACACCCAGTAGCTGTATGATTTCGCCATCAATATCAATTTACTTCACTCCAGTCACTTTTCTCCAATTCTCCAATTCACGAATCTCATTACGCCTGCCTAATCTCCAAAAATCCAGACCCTCGAATTTCCGTTCCCCGCGTCTTCGTCCCTCATCAATCAAAATTTCCCCGATTCTCGAGTCACCTGTGCCACGTCCGACGAGCGACTTCCGCCCTCGCCGACCGCCCTAACTCGTCTCTCGGGCGAAAAAAGGCAGCCGTTCCAGCGGCACCCAGTCCATAGCCGACAGTTTTAAAGCGGCAACCCTCCCTCGCACTCCGACGAAACACGTCGTGCCGTTTTTCAGTCGCGACGAAAGTAAGGAACCCGTGGTGGCTCGAGTCGGGAACCAGCGAACCGGGTGATCCGGTTACGACGGCGAACGCCGTTCCAGCGGCCTCCGTTTCCTCGAATTAGATCGTCGATCGAATTATCAACGAGCAAGGCGGGCCGATATGACAGCGGTGGAAACGATTCCGACGAGCAGACAGCATTGATTCCAACTGCTCGTGGCAAACAGAGCGCGAGCGAAACGTTTTGATTTACGTGCAAATTCTACCCTTGTGCCCGCTTCCTCTTCGATAAAAATGCCGCGCTCAATGACACGTGAACCACAGCACGACCAAACAATGGCCCCCCCGCGATGCGGGTGCAGCAAGGACGATGCTTCGCGATTAGAATATGCCAATGGATCGATATCGATTTGCAGTCGGGAATAATTTTGGCTGTGGTTTACTTTTAATTCTACTTTATGCCGCGTGATGCCATTACGGAAAGAATAGAATGTGGGAAAATTTAGCTTCGTTATTATGGTTAGAATTAATATTTAGATCACATTTTTGACGTTTCTTTTGCCACAATCCACGAATTGATGAAATTTTTAATTCTCAGACGTGGTGTTTAATGGATTTTAATTTTTTGGCGTGAGTCACTGGTGACTGATATGATGTGAAATGTGTTAAGGGACTTTTGATATGTATATGTATATGTAGCTTGATATTTTTGGGATATTATACGATTTTACAATTTTGCAAATATTCTGGGCAAAATTGAAGTGCAGTATGTATCACAGTATAAATCACAGGTCACTCAAAGCGTTACTCAAAATTACGGTATTCCATATTTATGTGAATATTCTGCTGTATTAATATCGCATATTATTACTCCTCTTTCAGTTAATTAATATTCCTCGATCAAAGCAAATATGATGAAGCAGTGACAAGCTGACTATAATATTGCACTAAATTTATACAATATTTTCCCTTTTTCTTTTTTCCTTTTCTTGAAATTTAAAATTAAATTCTGCATCTTCGTAATAATTACTATAAGGCTGATGTTATAATATTTTGTTCATAAATTTTATCACCCGTACAAATTAGAAGAAATATACGTTCTAAAAATTTAACGAATTCATGCGATTGTATGGGATGAAAGTATCACTAGTTTCGAAGATTATTTCGAGAGAACTTTTCTCAGACAACGAGTAAACTCAGTCACGTATCAGGGGTAAACGAAAGAGAATCAAGGATCGTGCTGAGACTGTCGAGGCAATGCTGAGTTTAGTTGTTTCGAATTGAGAAAAGTGCAGCGAAAGCGTAAAAATATCAACGGCGAGATACTCTCGCGAGTTTCAGTGCGAGTTCTGTCTTGAAATTGACGACGATGCTCGATGGTGAAATTAAAAACGCTACCGTCCGTAGTTTCTCGTTATACGTGCGCGAGGATGCGAGAATTTTTGAAGGAATTGAAAGCTTTTATCGTCCACGAAAATTAAATTAATTCGCAGCGATGCGTCAGTGCCTGGTGAAAGATATAGTCCAGAGTTAATATCATTCGAATCTAGAATTTTTCGAATAATTTTTAATCGCGATAAAAGCATCGTACTCTTTCTCGCGACATTTACATAACGATTTAAAAATTCGAGAATTAACGATTAATATATAAACGTGCCAACATTTACCCCTTCGAAATTATTTTCCCTTTTACAAAATTTTATTTTAAGACTATTTCGCGAGATTCCATACACAAAATACAAAGAACGAGAAATGTAAATATGGAGGATGACAAAATTTCGGTAACAAATAATAAATAAGAATGGAGATGAATAATATAAGGATAAATAATAAATATACGATTAATAAATAAATCATAATGGAGATAAACAATATAAGGATAAATAATAAATATAAAGGAAAGGTACAGAGTTCAAGAACAAAAATATGTTCCTCGTCGTCCAGGGAAAGGGATATAATCCTATAATTACTATTCCACGAACACAGAGTCATCGAACGGCAAAATTTCCCAGCAAGTTTCAAATTGCTCGAGTTCGCTGAACGATAATGTTTGCGATGTTCAAAGAAACCTCGTGGAAGACATTGCACAACCCCGAGCGAATCGTGATATGCAACCAAATACAACGCACCCATGGGACTGCCATAGTTTCTTGTATCGCGATAATTAATGATGGCTTCGGAACGGCAATGTATATCAAATTGAGAGCGCCGCCACAATTTCATCCAATTTTCGTTATTTGCGGCATCAGTTGGTGAACGCGGCTTGATTAAACGCGGTCCCCACATCTGGTGTGTCTTAAGTAACGCTACAAGTGCTGTTTACGAATAATTATGCTATATTTTTATTCTACATAAACGGTTACACGATTCAAAAAATAAAATTTCAAAGCAGGATAATATACAGCGATTTTCCTGTTCCATTTTAAATGGACGATGTTTTGCATGACTTTTATACGAATGAGTTTTTGTTTGAGACGTATGAAGGATACAAATGGTAGGATAATATTGCTGATACCGAGAGAAACAAATTGTTGCTCGTTTCGAGTAGAAGTAATTTTCCAACTGACGTAACGTTATCTGTGAATAAAATTAATCGCAGGATTTTATACTCGAATTTTGCAAGAGCTTCGATAATTAAGAATAATTACTTTCCTGCTTCGATAACGAGGAATATTAATAAGCTACGAGCAGCTTAAATTTGTAACAATGTGGAAAAATAAAGAGATCAGGCAGTTTGATTCGTTCGACAGACCCTGTGTTAAATAACAATGCAATAATATCAGAATGTTTACTCGAATGCATAATTTATGAAAATTTGACTAATTGATGGCTTGAATAAAGCTTCCAATTAAATAAAAATTGACCTTTATCAAACAAATGATTTTAAGAAAAGAAAAACGTTTTTTAAATAAATTAACACCGATCGAAAGATTACAAATTTAACCTATAGTGATCTCTACGTAATAATTTCTTGAAGAGCTATAATTCATAATCTTCGAATCCTCAAAAAAATAAAATAAAATAAAATAAAATAAAATAAAATAAATAAACTAAAAAACACCAAAATATATGAAAACGACGACAGACAGTCAGACTACAATATCGACTACCATACTACAGACTACCATATAATAATATGGCGCATTCCAATTAAAGCATTAATTAAATAAAAATTGACCTTAATCAAACAAATTATTTTAAGGAAAGAAAACTGCATTTTTAAACAAATTAATACTGATCGAAAGATTACAGGCTTAAACTATAATGATCTCTGCGTAATAATTTTTTGAAGAGCTATAATTCACAATCTTCGAATCCTCAAAAAAATAAAATAAAATAAAATAAAATAAATAAACTAAAAAGCACCAAAATATATCAAAACGACGAGGGACAGTCGGACTACAATATCGGTCGCAGAAACCTACAATTCATCTCGAAATTTCTCCAAATAATCCAGTTACAAAAGCCACGAAAGCAGTACATGAATCACTATGGACGGCGCGCGTAAACGAGCTTTACCCAGTTAGTCAAAACGGTTATTACTTCCTGACAAGCCCGATAGGGTGTCGACGAAATAACAACCTCGCGAATTGTCCGCTATTAATAACAATAATAATAATAACAGGCGACTCGCGCGCGATTACGCAAAACCGTCGGTGACACGGTTCGATCATTTAAAAGCGGCCATTAAATTCGCCACCCACGTCGGATACAACAGCAGCGTGTAACGGAGTTAATACGGATTTTAACGCGTATTATCGTTATCAATTAAAACCCCGTTATCTACGGTAACAACGTTAACGCGCGCATTTAAATACAACCCGATAGTGAGCGGAAGCTGCGTTTCGAGGGCCTTTGTGTTTGTTCCGCCGCCTCCGTTGACCCCCTCCCGTCATTACGCGCAAGAAAACGTAATTAAAAGCTTTGTCCCGCTCGCGAAAAGCAGAAAGACGGATTTTCCGGCCGTTTTCCCGGCTTCCAACTGCGTCCCCAGCCGCCCTGCGTTGCAATTAAAAACGAGGCCTCGATTCTGGATTAATAATTCGTCGAAGAGGTTCTGCGAGGGTGTAAGGGGTGGAATGGTGATGTTTGGTACTGGAAATGGGGTGGAAAGGGGGCTGGATGATATAACGTTATAGGATTATGCGTTTATTTGGAAGCAGAGAAAGTTTGGAAGAGTTTGTAGGAATTGGTGTGGGGGTGAGAAGTTGACCGAGTTTGTGCATTTGTGCAGTTTGTGAAGTGTGGAATGGTAATGTTTTGGATCGGTTATAGAAATAATTGGGATTCAGTAAATTCTCGGTGGGTAAAGAACGATTTTGGAATTTTTAGAATTTGTATTCCAAACGATTTTGAAATTTTTGGGATTTGTATTCCAAACGATTTTGGAATTTTTGGGATTTGCATTCCAAATTATTTTGGAATTTTTGGAATTTGTAGGGCTGGAGAAAATATAGTCATCATTAAAGTGTATTCGATATGGTGCATTATGAATGTTGAAACTTTTATTAGAAATTCGGCTATTTCATCAACAGCAAAGAGCGAAAATGAAAAATGTTAAGCAATGATGTTATTCTATGGGATAGTTGTAGAAGTTTTAGTCTCCTAATGTAAATAATACGGATACTAGGATACAAACAACGAAGTCTTTTACTAGAACAAAAAGTGGAAAACGAAGATTTTAATTAAAAAGGCCAGTGTACGGTTCGTAATTCGCAAGCTCTGTATGTGTACCTATATTCTGAATTTTTTTCAAGAATTTCATTTCGCTGATGTCCAGTTTAAATTAATCCGTGAACACAAGTTATATTCGCAATTTTGATATTTGTTTATTTCATATAATACCGCATTTCTGTCATTCGAGAAAATTATTCATCGAAACGAAAATATATTTCTAATTAAACCGAAACATATTTTCCAAGCTAAGCTCCGTATCTCTTATATAAATGGAAATTCCGACTCAGAAGTTTCGCTTTTCCATTCATTCCCAAGCTTTCGTTTCTATATTTTCATATTTTTTCCTGTCATGGAAGATGAAATACGAGTCACAGGCGAAATCGAGTGCTCCGAAGCATTAAGGGTCGGCGAATAGCAATAAAAATCCCAGGCTTGCGAAATCGTAAGTTGCAATTTTCCTCTTTTTAAAATACCAAACTCAGAAAGCGAAGTTTCCGAGCGAGCAACTGTTTAAATGCAATAAAGGGTCTTGATTGAGAAGCCTGGTGTGTTCGTTCGAAACTTTCCTTCTGCCAAGAGAAAAAGATTAAACGTGTACTATTGGGCTTGCGAGCATTTTCTTGTTCCCGAAACACATAAAAGAAGTCCAATCAATTCAGGGCGCGTAATAAACGCGTGGAAATGTTTGAAATGTCAACTAACTCGTAAAAATACGATACAAGAAGATTTTGCCATCGAACAATGTAATCGTTGATCAGAAAAAAATATTATCATTAATATCGAAAATATAGATTAAAAATTATTATCGAGTAAAATATTTCTTTATCTTATATAAATGAAATTGGTACAAAATTATATTTCTTCTCGAAAATTTTGCGAAATAATGAAAATATGAAATAAGAATCCAGTAGGGACTTATTTCTGAAGAAGATGGAGAAAATTTTCCTTTGGTAAAAAGAAATGAGAGCTTCGTATCATAACTGAATGACAATATATCCAATGCGAAATATTCCGTATAATAAATTCCTGAACGCGATAGACGGGTTTCCCCGCGACGCCGATTATGCAAAAGGTTAAAATATTTAAGTTGAAAAGATTAAAGAAAACTCGATACTACTTTTCCTCTTATCTTACATCGCATTAAAGATAGGAACTAAAACTTCTTCACTTCTGTTAATAATATTCCGCTTTTTCTCCCCCTTATCCTTACCATCCTCTTATAATCCTCTTAAAATTTCCTTCTACTAAATAACGAAATAGAAGCTGCAGCTCTGCCGGGCAATATTAAATTCTTGTTACTTTTAAGGGAGATGTGCGGAACCTTGTATGTAAATTAATTTCCGTAACCACGCGATTAAAATTGCGTATAGATAACGGGTTCCCTATAAATATTTACACGGGGAACATTAAAGCAGAATCTTGCTGATTTTCAGCATATTTTCAACTTCAAACTTATTTGGCAATAAGCTCGTTAATAATGAAGAAAATTAACATAAGTCATAAATAATAACCAGGAATAAGTGTATGAAAAAAATGCATCAATTATTTTCTCAGCCAATATAATTATAATCAGTCATCTATCAGTACCAAAATTAATTTTGGGAAAAATTCGAAATATTTGTCTGCAATTTTTATTTAGTCTTTTCAATGATAAATTTGCTAAAATTATAGAGAGAAGATTATTTTTTAGATTATTTTAAATTATTTTCTGCAAAAAGGAAATTATACAATTCGCAACAGGTACATGTGTATAAAATATTAGATTTTAAAGATTATTTATTTGCAAAAAGATTTCATAGACACAGGAATAGATATTCGCAATAATCACCTGCATAATTTACAACCACGATTATATTAAAAAAGATATTAAATAATTAAATATATTAAACAAGATATAAAACAAGAAAAATACGACAGAAAACAAGATATAACACGATATTAAACAAGAAAAAGAAATCAAACGTGCCTATAAATATTCCTCAAGACTTTGAAACACAATTCCCAAGCTATCGTGATACTTAACCCTTTGCACTCGAGAGGTGACCCTCAGTCACCATTTCATAAAACTTGGAAGTTCGATATTAATTAATATATCAAATTTAATGTAATGTAACAGTGTGCAAGATATCGAAATCAAATAATTCTACAATTCTATTATTATACAATTCTTTATTTACTGCTCGAAAAAGTATCGTCAATTTTTTAGTAGAGAATCTTTGAATTTCTACCCTTCTCTAGCCAAAAAATTGTCGAGTGCAAAGGGTCAATAGACAACCATGCTCCAGCATCGCAGAGCGAGCCTAAGAAAGAAAGCACTGCGATATAAAAGACTCGATGAACCTATAAATTCCTCCTAAATTCCTTCGAAATTCCTCCTAAATTCCTTCGAAATTCCTCCTAGATTATTAACTTATATCGTGATCTATCTCCTCAGGTCCAGACGGTCGGCATCTGCGACGCGACTAATTCAAAATGGCGGACAACCGAACAACATGGCGGCCGGCCGATATAGGGTCGTTCGCAATCGAGTAGTTTCCGGCCTTCCACGCTTAGAACTTTCCTTGACAGCGTGGAGTACGACGTAAAATGAGTAGGAGGGTGGGGAAAAAAGTGGAAAAAGGGAAGGACGAAGCGGCGCGTCGACTGGGTGGAATGAAAAAGAGATTAAGGGCGTATTATTGGTTTCGCGAGTTACGGCGCGCTTCTTGAGAAAGTTCAAGCGAAGCTGTCGTCGCGGCACGTCGCGGGAACGAGTTCAAAAAGCGCGGCGAACTTCCACTTTAATAAGCCGGAGCTTCCTAAGAGCTCGACCCGCCCGTTTCCTTATCTATCTTCTTTTTCCCTTTTTTCTCCGTCCCCGCCCGACCTATATTTTTATCGCAGTCCACCGACTTCCCGCATTTTCGATGCAATTCCGACGCAAACCCTGGCCGCAGATATGCAAGCGCCATGCAAATACTGTTTCGCGAAACTGCGAAATATTCTTCCCATTCGACTGATCTTTTTCCTCTTTTTATTCTCTTTAGGGGGTGAGGAAGGTGTTGCACCGTGGCGAAGCGAAGCTTTTTTGCGGGTGTATGGTATATCGGTCAAAGAGGAAGAATTTTAAGTAGTACTTTTATGACGATGTTATGTCGCGTTGGAACAGGGCCCGCATTTAATCCGATTAAAATGGCTGTCTTGGGATAAATAATTTTGGGAAAGACTGTATTCTTCGACGAAGAGGTTTATATTTATATCGAGTCTCCTCAACAGCGATTACAACCATTTTTATATTTATTTCACTTGCGAAAAATTTGCGAAGACTATCAACCCTTTGCACTCGACGATCTTTTGGCTAAAAATAAGTAAGAGTTCAAAGATTTTTTGCTATAAAGCTGGCGATATTTCTTTTAGTGATAAATAAGAAATCGTATAATAATTAACACGTAGAATTATTTGATTTCGATAGCTCGCACGCCGTTACATTATCTTAAATTTGATGTATTAATTAATATCGATCTTCGAAATTTTATCTAATGGTGACTGACAGTCGCCTCTCGAGTGCAAAGGGGTTAATTTCGCTCTCATTTTTGGTTCAATTTCTTACGTTTCAGGGAAACATCGGGAAACAAGAAGCGAATGAAATGAAAAATTATAGTCGAGATATAAGAATAAGAACTGGTAAAGGGCATAACGTAATTAAAAAATTTAGATTCTTTAAAGATTTATCTGAATTTGAATATAAATAGTCTGATAATAAACTAGGAAATATTAACTAATAACGACACTGATTTTCCAAAGTCTCTTCCAATTATCCCGATTATTAGCTGTATTTCACGTCAAAGGAAATGGAATAAATTATATCGTATCATATTTCATAAAGATCTCATTTTATTCCGCATGCCCGAGTGTCTGAATTTTAATATTTATCCTGCATGTCATGATTTTAATATTTCTCATGAAAAAGCCAGAGAGATAGAGGGGGGGACAGATATCTCACCGAAAGCACACAATATCCCTTTTTCCACCCTGTTGTGGATACAGGAAATTGCGTTCACATTAATTTTTCCATGTATACGAAATAAACGCACCCCCTCGGAAAGATGCACGTTATATCTATCGTAACAATTTCCACGGAATCAAAGAGGCGGGTTACGAGATGGTTATTTGCAAGGAATATTAAAGTTGCCGGTTGAAGAAGCTGCTTTCAACAATTTCCGGCAACTTTTGATAGGCAATGGAGCAATTTCATCCACGTTTAGATGAGGATGTTATTTATTATGCCTCAGGAAATTTATCTCCCTTTGATCATAAAGGAAGGTACTATTATTCATTCGACCAGGAGAAAATATGCGTTTAATGCCACCAGGAAGATGAAAGATATTCAATGTTAGAGATAGCAATAGTTTATTATTACCAGCCCACAACTATTTATTAATTTTGAGAAATGGAAATAAATACCGAAGGGCCTTTGAATGGTGTTCCATTAACTCTTTGCCCTATCGTTTATTCAATTTTAATTTACTCTCTTGCACCTATTTCGTTCATGATAAAATCACAAAAGATTTACAATTTTTGTGCATTTTAATTTTTAATTTAAAATGCTAATTTTAGATTGAAGTAAATGGTATACACAATTTAAAATTTAAGCAAGAGGTTTAAGCTAGGAATTAAAAACACCAAACTGATTGGAATGATAGTTTTGGATTGTAGAAAATTATCCGTAAAGACTAACTCTTCCTTTTTACGAATACTGAATTTAATAGCAATATTCCTATACCCTAAACTACCACGAGAATAATTAAATAATAAAACGGTTAAATAAAAATTTTGAAAAGTATTATTCGTGATCAAAACGCTATTACTCCTTTTCATATGGTGGCTTCTAGATTATTAGAAGACAAATGTATTAATTATTCAAATCACAAGTCGCAATACCTATTCACTAGAACCAAAATCTAACGATGAATGACACCTGTGCATCAAGATACCAAACAATCAAAGTACCAATTCACACAAACCCTAACATTCGAACGCACGAAACCCCTAAGTCTCGGTACCACAACACCGAGTTATCTCGATTTCAAGGTATCGAAACATCAAGATACCACTGCATCCAGCCAGCACAGTGCACCGTGCAGAGGTTCCAAACCGAAATCCCTCCATATCAAGATGTCGACGCGTCAACCCTATCGATTATCGAACTCCTTCTCTCACTCTGTTACAAATTCACAATATCCATGAGCACAATATTCCACCAGCACCAAGCTGCATACTTCAACATCAAGGATAACCCAAACAAAATACCACTGCAACCCTATCGAGTATCCAACCACAACGAACGTTCGCCAATATCCTCATCGCCTAAATCTTCCTCTTTTCCAAATCGTTCGCCAAAATGGAGACGTGCTCGTACTTAACCGAAAGCTAACCGGAACCCGGGCTGTATATCGAACGAGCGTTAACCGAAGCAGGAATCCTGAAAGTGGTATCCGAAACAGGTTTGCAACGCTGAAGCGACAGCCGCAGAACGAAACAATTGGGCGATGCGGTAATTTCTCCGGCCGCACGATCATCGATGAAGCTTGTAGCGGTCGCAGCTCACGCAATTCCGGCCTGATTAGCCGGCGCGCGGGCGCGATGCGCCGGCATATTTAACTAACTAATGCAGTTGCAAATTAGCTATTAGTAGGTGTTACACGCGGCGGCAGATAGGCGTAGGGTAATCAAATTAAATGGAATAGTTACTGTCTCCCCTGTCTGGCGACGGGGTGGGCGCCGGAGGAAACTACATAACCCTGTTAGCCTAACTGCGCAAAGTGCACGCGCTCGTACACGCCGGGATAACGCGCGCGTGCCCGCTGGAACGCGTGCATTAGCACGCCGAATGCGAATAACATGTATAAACAGGCATGATGCATAGGCGAAATCTCCGCAGATCCCTAGGGGATGTTATCAGTATCGCGTCTCCGCGTCCGGGAAAATATCGAAACGTCTGTCAAAGGGGAGAACGTGGCTGGAAAATCGAGTTCGACGGGGAATTGCTCGATGCCGGGAAAGGAAGCTATTTTAGTTTCTCAACACCGGAGAAGTATCACCTCCGATGCGTCTACAGGCACGTACAAAGTGTACGCAAATTCGATTTACGACGCTGGCGTATCGGAAAATTTCTCTTGAGATTAGGGCTAAGGGGCGGCGAGGGGACGTTCGGCTTCGGATTTGACGTTTCTCGTTTGGAAATTCGGGGAAATAGAGGATTATGAACTGAGAGTGACGCGCGGGAATTTGGTTAGGTTATGGGAATTAAGCTAGACGATTTGCGTTGAGAATTCGGCAATTAGCGCGATGATAATTTGCAATTTATTTGGTTTAAAGAAGACAAAGGTGATGTTTGTAAGGTTCCTTGCTATAAACGTATCTCGTCTCAGTTTTATATAATAGTTGGCCTATTTTATATTATTTTTGAAGACAATTGTACATATGGAAGTACGTGCTTTCATAGTTGGAGTGGGAAGAGCGATACTCTGGATATTAGACGATTAGTCGATTAACCCTAAGCGAGTCACCAAGAGCGTGCATAGAGAGCTAATTAGATAATTAGGCTAATTAATTCCAACAATTTTACACTAGTGTATTTTATTATTATTTACTGATATATTATTCATTTTAATTATACATATCATCGCTAAGAATAAAATTAATAATATTGAATTAATAATTGTTGAAAATAAGATACGTCTTAACGTATTTACAAAAATCAATCTCTTAGGAGAAGTGAAGTGTTTACTTCACGCTGTAGATAAGAAATAGGGGATCAGGACGAGCTGCAATTCCATACCCTTTTTCATCCCTCTAATTTTGTCTCTCCCTGCGTACAATTACAAAACAGAAGGTATACCTTCCTAAAAATAGAATAAAGATAATTATAAAGAACGATAGTTATTTCTTTTTACCCATAATCCCAATAATAATAACATTGACCCGTGACATGTACCCAAATTAATAATCTACAATAATAATCTATATAATAAAAATTGGTGTACTGCCATATTTTTAAAAGCAAAAATAAAATATCCAGGTAGCCAGTCGTTATGTTCGATTTGATATTTCCACGATTAATCTGAGATTCTAAAATACCTGTAGCTTCAGCTGACAGGCCACGTTCTCTCTGCCACGAGCAAAACAAATTACATCGGTGTGTCGATATTTTCGGAATCGAAGATTTAATTAGGGACAAGGAAGGGATGTAAACATTTACACGGGATCGGGTGGTCGTGGTAGACGTGTGTGCTGCCGATGCAAATGCTAGAAGAGCGTTCGTATCGATAAGCACAAAGGACATGGCGGGCCATTTAAACGGAAACAAGGGCCGCGTGTAACGAGGACCGAATTGGTGCACGAAACGAACGGAAGGCGGGTCGAGCAAGTGCCATAGACGGAATATTATCGGTTCATTATACGGCAACTTCTCGGCGGCTACAGTTAATCGAGTAATCGTTGCTAAACTTTATAAACAAGCTGAAGTTAGCGGAGCGTGTTTACAAATGAATTGGCGCTTATCGCGTTCGCCAAGTTCTTTACAATTACTGATAACGAATTTTCCTGGGCTTACTTTGGTATATCCTACTGTTTCAAATTATCCGGGAACATCGTCTGCGACTAAAGAGCTCTTTGGAAGAAGAACGAGTACTCAAGATAGGCTCTTGCATTGATTATTGCATTTTATAATCTCGTTACACGTTTAAGATGAAATTTTAACTTTGAATATCTCGAAACACGATTTTAGATAAACTTTTACTTTGGTTTACAGGATTGGATGACGGTAAAAGATATGTAAATTATTATAAATTAATCAGTCAGCTGTGGCGACCTCTTTTCAGAGCGTACACCTATATGTGTCGCGAGAATTAAGCTATGACAGGTATAGTCGTCAAACACAAAGTAAGTTATTAAAATATTGGATCAAAAAGACGGCTTTATTGTATAAAATGAACACTTTTATTACTAATATTTATCCGTTCCCTTAACATAAACATATGCAACATACATAATAAACGTAAAACTCAGGAAAATCAAATATCTATAAAAGTTAAAAATTCAAACTGCTGCTGTCGAGTACTATACACCAAAACCAGGAACGACACAGTGACACTTTGCACATTGAACACCAATACCGCGATTCTTTCCTAATCTCTTGTTTATAACAAAGTGCACATCTTCGAGAAGGATTGTTTATTGCTGAACTGCCAAGTATATGTATATAATCCAGGAAGGATACTGTGTTTGAGCGGGAAACATTAGACCTCGTTGGCCGAGATTTGATTATTTATACCTTTTAATTCTTTGTTTTATTTCATTTTTAGAACGAAAGATTCGAAACACATTGAAATTTACGAATATATGTTAATTTTCGCTAAAATTACAATTTAAATAGCAAATGGTAACTAAATTTTACGCATGACGGATATAGTCATCAAACACAGCTGACTGTTTAATGGAGAAACGACAAACACTTAACGTGGAAAGTGTAAAAGCCCTCAACAAGATTAACATAACATTTTAATATAATTAAAAAGAAAAGCTAGATTTTCTTTCAGTCCATCAACTACCTCAATCGAACTTTACCATTTTCTCATCACTTACATATTTATCTAAAGTAGAAATTTTGTAAAATTAAAAGCTTCTCATCGAAGTTTAATATCTAATCATCGAACTTCCCGATCATCGACTGAAATTTGTATTATGCACGAAACGAATGTCAAAGTTTCCCAGACTCTCAGGACGGTAGCCGGGAAAGGACCAAGGGGTCCGATTTAGGATTAATACGATATTAATACGCGTTTCTGGGGTATGTACACGAACCTGTGAGAGCTGTTCTGTCGTTGCCTCGGTCGCCAGTCTGGCCAGACCCTCCTCGTACCTCTCCAGGGCCGTCAGTCTGAGCAGCAAGTTTTGCAGCAATGCCGAAACTTCCTGCCTGGCCGCACCGTCGACCGCAGCGACCTTCTGCGTGATGGACTTGACGTGGCCCATCACCCTCTCGTCCCGGAAGTCGTACGGGAATGTTTCCGTCCATTCGGCTAGCAGCTGCACCAGTCGCGGCACGAAGCGTTGCAGACGTTCCTGGAACACGCCACACAGTTTTCACCAAGCTTCTCTTCCTCCCTTTTTATTAGCTCACTTCCCCGTACACGCGTTGCCAAACAAGTTTTGGATGAGGCGGGGAAATGGGAACGCTAGAGAATACGCGGAATGAATCTCGCGGAATTTTTCAGATCGATGGCAGAGTGCTAGAGACTGGGTTAATTGGAACAGAAGAGGGAAGAGGGATTCCTCTCCTTTCCACTAAGATGATTGGTTAGCTTTCCGGAATAATGGTTTGGTTGATATTAATTTTCGCGAATAGAGTAAAAATTCCGTTGGTCTGCTGTTTACGAAGTTCCCTCGGAATTTTTCAGATTGATGGTAACGCTGCAGAGACTGGGTTAATAGAGGGATCTCTCTGAGATTGCAGACTTTTCAGCTTTGATGGTTTGGTACATATTAATCGTGATAAACCGAATAAACATGGGGTTGGATTACACTGCCAACAAATTTTAACTTTTTCCCTAATCTGTAATATCCATTAAGTGATTAATGTCGAGTTCATTTTCCAGGGCACGAATTCGTAATTGAAATTGCTCTATCGACCTCAATTTCCGAAAAATGAGAGTTTTTCTAAAAATGCTATTAACTCCTGCCTAACTTGTTTCTAATTATTTAGAAACACGAATAATTATAAATATCGGGGTACTCTAACCTAACCTTTAAGATAAGAATGAACCTTCTGACGTATTTTCTTTTTATGTGATATTTTATTTTAACGAAAAATCATGTCTGTTTAGAAACACTCACAATTTTCTTGTATCGAGGTATTTTAATTTCCAAAGCACCACTCAAACAATACTCTATTCTGCAAAATCGAAAGAGCCCCCACCACGTTCGTACCTCGTCGTCTCTTTCGTTGGAGTAAAATACGCCAATCTATATATTCGGCAAGCACCGTATTCCTGCTCTCTTTCATATCGCTCCGATCCCGAAACTGGAAGCCACGAAAAGAACAAAAGAGAACGGGACGAAGAAGTGAAGAACCCAAAACGTAACATAACCGTAAATCACGGGAAGCGATTCTGCCTTCCGAAAATTGGGAACAAAGAAGCGAAGAAGAAGTGGGAAAGAGAGCAGGATCGTCGAGCTGGAAATTCATTTGCGAGCGAGACATTTCTGGCCTGGATACGCGCGTGCTCGTTATTACAAGGTGGAACGAGAGCAAGCGTGCCAGGGTGATTCTCCGAGGGGGTGAATGCGAAAAGGGGGTCGAGCCTGCGAGACGATGAAACGATAATGCACGCGGTGGCCGTAAAGTGCACGCCCGGAAGGCTCTCGGTGGGCTTTTGTGGCAGGCTGGATTCGTGGGCTCACCTTGCCACCCTCTCCATTCAGGTTTTGCTGATGTTCGCAGAGGGCGCAGACCTCGCCCAGGAGCTCGTGCGGCTTGATGAAGAGCCTGGCGCTCAGCAAAAAGGCGAAGAGGTACGCCCGATCGGGATAATATTCTTCGGTGGGCACCATATGCTGCACCAGGGCTTCCAGCGAGCCCGACACCAGGTTCCCGTCTCGATAGACCAGTGCCTGGAAATGAAACACGGGTTTGGTTAATTGATCGTGACTGCTTCCAGCGTTTCTGCCTCAACTACGTGGCATTGTCCACGTGGCGGTCTAAAGTTCTAGATATTCGCGCGAGTGTGCGGTACAGTGTTCGATATTTTTTAATTTTGGCAAGAACAAAGAGAAATTGCTCGAATTTTTGTGTATCGCGATCAATTAGTGTTATTTTATAGTAGGGACGTCATAGCCACGTGGTAGTCTGTCGTTGGAAGTACTCGCGTGAGTTTAGCTTAATTGCACGCGATATTTTTTAATTTTGGCAAGGACAAAGAGAAATTACTCGAATTTTTGTGTATCGCGATCAATTAGTGTTATTTTATAGTAGGGACGTCATAGCCACGTGGTAGTCTGACGTTGGAAGTACTCGCGTGAGTTTAGTTTAATTGCATGCGATATTTTTTAATTTTGGGAAAGAGGAAGCGAAATTGTTCAGATTTTAATATATCGCGATAAATTGGTGTCACTTTTCAGAAGGAAAGCATAACCACGTGGTAGTCTAAAGGTGGAAGTACTTACGTGGGTTTAGTTTAGTAAATTTACGATATCTTTTAATTTTGGAAAAAAGAAAGAGAAATTGTCCCAATTTTTGTATATCGCGGTCAATTAGTGTTACTTTATAGTGAGGGAGCTATGAGCACGTGGCAGTCTAAAGTTGAAAGTACTTGCATGAGTTTAGTTTAGTAAATTTACGATATTTTTTAATTTTGGGAAAAAGAAAGCGAAATTATTCGGATTTTAATATATCGCGATCAATTGTCACTTTTCAACGAGAGACCATAGCCACGTGGCAATCTGAAGCTCGAAGTACTCGCGTGAGTGTATAGTAGATGTCCAATATTTTTTAATTTTGGTTACGGCTCGCGAAATACTCGAATTTTCGTATATTTCAATGAATAAGTAATTAATAATTATACATATACACCCACAGATACGCGAGTAATCCTGGGCTTAAAGGATAATTTTCATTTTGAGCTGCGAGAAGGTTGTTTTGATTATCTGCTTATGCATACCGCGTCTATAATTTAGAGGATGAATATGTATTTACTGTATGAAAAGGAAAGTTACGTAAATATATGGGATGCCCTTAAAATCGTGGCGCGAATTTCTGGAAAGGATGTATGTTTTCACGGTGCTTATTAATATTTAGATTTTACTGAGGATGTTTGTGTTGCTCATACATTAAAATTGCATACAGAAAGTTAGTAGATGAGATTACGTATTAAATTGTATAGAATAATTGACGGGGTTGTAGGGAAGTTCGAGGACGAAGGAGAACGAAAAAGTCTGAATTACTTTATTATTAAATTTCCTTGTTTTCTTCGTTTTTGTATTAGCAGTTTGAAAGTAAGCTTATTAAAAATTTCATCGAAAACGAAAGTTTCAAATCCCCGTCGGGGAGAATAATTATACTTTAAAATGAATCAGGTTTCGTGTCTCGTATCGATTACTTGGCTTAACTTTGCATAATGTAACCTAAAAGCTAATTAACTATTGAAAAATAAGTTAGAAAATCGAGCCGATCGATTTTCGTGTACCGTGGAAAACTCGTTTAATTCATTAGGTATTCTCTCCAATGCTATATTTACGTGCAGTCTACCTCGAATGCTATATAATTTACACCTGTCAATTCGCGACATTAATTGCTCGAATAAACAAATAAACATGAAGATCGATATGTAAATAACGCCATCGCCTTTATTATCATATACTAACGCAATAACACGATACACGGGAATAATATTCCATACGATCGCAATTTAATAGAAAATGTCAATTCCACGACAAATACACGTATATTGATATTTTCGATCAATTCAATTTAATTGGTTTATTTGAAATTTACCCTCCGTTTTTTCGACAACAAACGGAGGACTCATTGCAACTACCAATTAACAGAGACCAATTGATTAAAATTACAGAGACTAAAAATTCATAACTAATTAGCAACTTCTCCTTCAGGATATCTGTGAAACTCAATTCTCGTGGAAGATAAATCTTAATTTGTTTAAAATAAATAAAAATCGACGAAAAAATAAAAAACCAGAGAGAAGCAACGTTGGAGCTTTAAAAATGAATATCTACCGTGCTTCGTGTCCACTGTCCCAATTTTTGGAGAGATTATATACTACCAAAACGTTGACTATATAAAATAGCCATATTTTACCCGGAAAAAATCGACCAAGGGATATAATCGTGGGAAAGAAAGCTATTTCAAGCGAGAAATTAGCATCCACGTGCAACGAGCGATAATTAATAAAGCGATTCATTCAGTAAACGGTGACAAATTACCAAATGACAGTTTGTATCACGCGTAATTCTTGCTCGTGCGATATTTAACGACAGATTAATACGTTATCAGCAAACATATTAATTAACGTAACGTCGTCGTTGCGCGATTAAATATGCTGATGCATAAAGCCGGATCTGATTGCAGAGGAAATACGCAGTCGGTCGATAATGTCGTTAAACCGATATTTAACGGCACAGAGCGGGATAGAGTAGGATTTAAATTCGTTTGAATCACGCAGAGGGCCCGTGAAAATGATTTCCGACGTCTCGTTATCGGCGCGGACTAAACGCCGTGTAATAATCCTTCGAAATTTTACAGGCGCGATTTTCGCGCGAATTTCAACGAAAGAAGCGCTTCGATGCCATATTTTGTAACTTTATGGCCGCATAAATAGCCCCCTTTATGGTACTCGTAAAGTAAAAAGAAGTAATAACGAATGAAATTCCGCTTCTTCCCCGAGTGCCCTTCGCTTGACAACCTGGCGACGCTCAATTTTTCTGATAAATTTTGTTCCATGGCATTTGCTTTTACTACATGCCCGTAGAAACGAGTAATAGCAGTGGCCAATGTAATGTCATCGCGATTCAATTTTTCCATCAATTCCTTTTTCTGAAGTCCGATATTCGATGAAATTTTGGGGGCAGAAAAATAATAGAGAGTAATTAGATATTTTATTATTATATTATAAAAG
>NW_016907912.1:504711-546519 GCF_001483705.2 Eufriesea mexicana | reverse complement strand
TTTTGCAGTGCACGAATTTTGATGCGGGATTTATAAAAATGTTTTATTTCTCACGAGTCTGAAGATTATTTTATTAATTATTTTTCCGAATGCCGAAGGATTTATAAAATTTTGCAAAATATCATAAAAGCGATTAAAATAGAGAAATAAATAAACCTTCGAAATTAATTAATTTATTTATATGAAGAATTAATTTATACTAAAATTCATTTAGAATTTTGTAGTTGTCTAAAAATTATATAATATGAATTTCACCTAATCTCGGTAATCGATTTCTCGATAATCGAAAAATCATGCGAGAGATCATTTGCATTTTCAGCTTAAGCAATATCTATCCACTTGCTTCTCGATTACCCAATAATCGAAGAATTATGCAAAAACTCAAACCCCTATCGCTCACATCAATTTCATCTCAAAAAATACCCACCCATCTGTTTCCCAATTTCCCAATAATTGAAGAATAATGGGAAAACCAAACCCCTTTCGCCAATTTCAATTTCGGCTTAAACAATATCCATCCACTTGCTTTTCAATTTCCCAGTAATTGAGAAATCATGTAAAGAATCAACCCCTTTCGCTAATACCAACTTCGCCTCGAACAATATCCACCTACTCGCGTCCAATTTCCCAAAGACAACACTCTCCTGGCATTGTCTCCGCCCCATAACGGTCACTTCGATTTTATTACACCCTTTCTCAAATAAACCCACGATATCTCGTCGTATACTCTCTCCTCGTGGGCCTAAATAATTCGACGGGGCAGGACAAAGCAACGGCCGAATCGCGTAACGAATTTCACCGTGACGTCCGTTCGTAGCAACGACTTCAACCAGGGCGAAATTTACGGGCAACCCTTATGAAAAGCTGCTCGCCTCGCAAACGTGTCCGAGCTGGGCTTGCACGAGCTTGGCGAGGAGATCGCTATCGCGTGCGTGAGGTCGCGAGCGCGGAAAGATTGTAAACTTTATTGCTTCGTGGATCCAGGAGATATAAAAAGGGACGGGATTTATACGCGTCTCACTGGACCACGCTTTCGAGGAAAGAGTTGCAGGGGATGACGACGTAACTAGAGGGTAAACAGCGATCTCGAGGGTGAGAGATAACGAATTTCTCAGGCATTGTTTGTTTCCACGATGAGATTATTCAGGTGATTGGATTCGAGATGAAAAAGCCGGAGAAAGTTGTGTTTCCAAACTTCCCGATTAACCCCCATCCAGTTTATGCCATCACGGATACACGTGCATGCGATTCGAATAATTTCATGACTGATAATTTTTCTTATTTTTCACAGTGTGGTAAAATTACGAATTCGGGTTCAGAAAATGTCCAGCTTTTAAATGTTCCAAAATATTTTGGCATGCAATAAAAAATGTAAAACAACGTGGTTTATATGTATCTTGTTAGTAATTAGTCCCTGTTGAAGTCATTGTCAATTCTATTGTTCTGTCTTGCATTCTCTAATGAAGTTGAACTGTCATCAAATTATCACCAGCACTGGCATTTATGACTGATAATATGATAACTTGGAAATCTAACTTGGAAAATCTGAATTGTGAAAATTTTTGTATCATCTTGAAATAATAAAAAGGATGCATCTCTCGTTCAATTTCTTCGAGTCTCCTGTCCTTGTTACACGTAACTTCTAGCTGACCATGAATATTTAAGTATGATTGTCTAAGTTAGAGGAGCTACAAGATGGCCCGGGTTTATAGTGACCACTTAATGGTCAAAGTTTGGGAAAGTTCAGGATGTGTTTCACAGATGTGTCGAGTACTCGAGCCACTGCTAAGGGCGAGACTCACCCTCTCGTACTTACGTACGTGTAACATGGACGAAGACTGGACAACATGACCTATGACACGAGAGTAGACACTCTAATCAGAGACAGTGAAGAAGAGTCTTTAAACACTTGGAGAACTCGGTCAAAAATTGACGATTGTCCATTAAAACCCAAGGCTACTGAACCCTTAATTACCAAGTGACTTCCTAGCTGAAAAGCACTCACCATTTATCGTCAGCTAAGATCGTATTATACAGCGAGTTTCCGAATATTCCACGGAGTGTTAGTATTAAAAAATTATGGCACAAAAATATAGTACTAAAAAATTTAAAGTATTCAAAAATTAAAAAACACTTCGAACATCGAAACAGAGGTGAAAAATTATAAAGATATAGGAGACTGAATTAAGCAATGGCAACCCTACAGAAGAATCGAAGAGTTACACGAAAGAAGAGAAGAACAGTCGTGTAAAAGTCAGTGCAATTGTTAGTCGTAGTATTACTTCGCATTAGCTTTACTTTAGCTCGTAATAAATGTATTTTAGAGTATCGCATTTTTCCCTGCCAATGCATATCACCCACAGAGTTCAGGAGAAATTATGAAGATCGTACACATCGCCTCGTTATCCGTGAACAAAGCGGAAAGCACCTAAATCCTCTACTCCATAGGATGACCGAAAATTTCGCAAACCCCCTCAGACGAATTTCATAAATTTCACTGCAACAACTGTTTAATCTACAACGCTTGCACGAGACGCGATGCATCGTTATTTTCCTGTATCACGGCTACAACGCAGGAAGATCGTAAAGCGGCAATAAGGATTGCAAAGCCACGCGTGCTCGCGATTCCAATGATCGCGGAGCGGCACGAATCGCTCGCGATGAGCGTCCGTTTCGTATCAGAGAGGCCAACCGTGCTTCCATTCCGGAGAAATTGGATGGAACGGGGGTGCAAGTGATCACGATAACAAATTTTCCACCGGCGGCGCTGGAAAATACGAAACGACGCCGGGCAGAGATTGCAGTTTACGAGCTGGCGAGCGACAGCGCGACTAGGAAAATTTCCCCGAGGCTCGCGTGTTCTCCGCCTTTTGTCCAGTAATCTTATCGTTCTTTCTTTCCGGCAACTTAATGGAATTTTAAACGTCCGCGTCTTATCGCGCGAGCAATGGCAGCTGCGAGGGCTAACGAGCGTCGAGCAGAGATCGTGACGAAGGGCTGGCGTACGTGGGATTCGGCTCAAGAGCCAGATGTTTTACTGCATTTTCCGGGTAAAGATCCTTGGGGATATCGTGTATTCATTTTTCCAAGTCCAGGAATTTTTCGTTGTAAAGAAACAATATTTTTTTTGGTGTAAAGTCTGTTACATTCTTGATAATAATATATTATTGAAAGAAATTGAATTGTATATGTATCGAGGTAGAGAAATATTTTGTTTCAGTATTCCATATTCATACTACAATATTTTGCCTTTTTATTTTAAACTCGATATCGATTGTGAAATTTGAGAATTTTACTGGGTGGCGATTGAGGCGCTTCTTAAATGCAGAGGGTTAAATAAATAATTGTGATTGTCAATGTTTTCGTGGAGGGTTTAAATATTATTGAGATGGAACAAAATTTTTGGGAATTTATTTATTATAATATTGCCGGTGACAGGACATAGTTTCTGTGTAAAATTGCCGGTCAACAGAGTATCAAAAGATATACATGGATAATCCTTGCATGGTCGATGTAGGTCCTGTTTAAGATAGTTTGGTTTCTTCTATGGTCAGATATATTACGATGTAATGAAAAATCAGTGGAACTGTACCTGAGATTTATTGATTTCATACAGTTCCATTAAAGATACGAAGTCCGAAGAAATAATCGCCATCTTATGCAGACTACCTTTGTTCCAGAAAGAATGAAAATTATCCAGGATTTAATTAATCGATTATCGAATGCTTTCGTCTACAGAAGAGAATTCTATTTCCAATTTTATTTCAACCGAAAAGAAATTTCAAACTTCACCCAATTTACGCCAATTAAGCTCCTTAAACTCGTAACAATGAAACAGTGGAATGAACTTAAATTAGATGCAAAATTCAAGTATTCTCCGGATAATCGAAGCATCGCATATAACAAAAGGATGCTTCAAATAAGCGAAATAAAAAGAAAATTTAAAATTTCCACACGTGTTCAAAAAAATGTCTTTTAACTTATCGTAAATTAAGCTCCTTAACTTCGTAACAATGAAACAGTGGAACGAAATTAAATTAGATCCAAAATCCAAGTATTCTCGGGATAACCTAAGTATTGCATATTGCAGAAGGATTTCACGAATAAGCGAAATAAAAAAGAATCAAAATTTCCAAACGTGTTCGGGAAGATGTCTGCTGACCTAACGCCAATTATGCTCCTTAAATTTGTAACAATGAAACAGTGAAACGAACTTAAATTAGATCCAAAATCGAAGTATTCTCTATGACAATTGAACGATCGCATGTGGCAGATGGATTGCGCGAATAAGCGAAACAAAAGGGAAACTGAAAATTTCCAAACGTGTCCAGGAAGATGTCTCGAAGCTTATCCCGCTTTGGACATCGATGAAATGCGGACGAGATGACCAACGAGCATGCCATCGCCGTTCATCCCTTTCAGCGTTCGGAACGCTTTAACGAGTCCGTGCAAGGGCAGAAACTTTTCCAAGTTGGTACGTGTACGAAATCAGAAATTCGTTTCGGCCGAGACACAGCCGAATGCCTCGAGCTTTTCACTCGGCCCGGTAACAAAGTTTCTACCTGTGCCCTGTTAAATCTGCGAGCCATTAAAGTTGCGCCGGCCGAGCTAGGTAAGCCCGGCCAACTCGTCGTGGATTCAAATGGCTTAAACTTATCGCGGGCTAATACAGTATTGACGGGAATTTCTGCCTCGTAAATTAGCGATCGACAGGAAGAGACGAGGATGGGTGAAGGGAGGGCAGTTTTCGAGGAAAAACTTGCTGCACGGCTTCGAAATTTGTGCCTGGGAGTTTCGTTGAATTCGCCAAGAGGCAGGGCGATGCAGAAGAATCTGAGGAAGCTTTTTGATAGCTCCTGCTAGATAATTTGCTGGTCGAATAGTGGGAAACGAAGGCTAATTGGAATTAATGGATGATTAAGATCGGATTATAAGTTTTGGGTAGGTAGACGGATTTGCTCGTGCAGTGATGTGCAGAATGTAAAATTTGAAATTTAATTTAGTGCGAGAATATGTATCTTCTTATTTTCAATTTTTTTTAATAAGTGAAAATTTTAATTCATTTTAATAATGAATTTTAGGAACCAGAATTTTGGAAATAAGTAGGAAGAATTAATTAAATAATACGAAAATGTGAAAATAAATGATAGTAATTTACCAAATTTTCAAATATTCGTTAATTAATAAAGAATAAAATTCGAAATGTAATATACTATCATGTATATGTATTTTTTCCTCATTTATAACATTTTCTAACAAATCATGAATTTAATAATACAAGAAATATGCAAATAAATTTTATTCAAGAATATTCATAAAAATTCCACGGAATAAAATTAAAATTTAATTTAATATTGTATCTCTGAAAATATACATATACTTCTTTATCTCCAACCTTCTATTAAAAACAAAAGAAAATTAATTTAATATAAAATAAATTCAAAATCTAATTGAAGACACAAAATTCCAATTTTAATTTCACATTATACCTCTCAACGCACATATTTCCCTCGTTTCCAATTTCTCAAAAAAGAAATAGATTCTTAACCCTTCCACTCCTGCAGACGTTGTATGACATCACGCTATAATATGACTGCTGTTGTAAAAGCTGTTAGAGCTTAGACAATTTTTCTAAACGCAATCCAACTGTTCTAGCATGCCCTGCTATCTCTTCCTATAAGAGAGAAATTTTGTTCAATTTGTTAAATTAATTCGGGACAGGGCTTTTGCTACTCTCTTCATAACTCAGGAGCGAAAGGCTAAAAAATTCCAATTTAATAACACTATTCCAAAAGCCTCTCAAAAAGCAATTTTCACCTCATCAACTCGAACACCCGGGACGAGTCACGGCTAATAATCGACTGGATTCCCTCGCGAAGAGATCTCGATGCCGGTCGTTTCCGGGACTCGATTCCGCTTTCCATTCACGGTTTCCCCATTCACCAGTGCCTACCTTCGCCAAACAATTACCTCGTGCCTCCTTCTCCTAATCATTCTCCAAGGCTGTGCAACTCGGAGCACAGCCCGCTTAGGGGAAGCCCCTTTTTCGAGGCTGGACAATCGCGGCGCGCGTTTAATCGCAAAGGAGAGGCCGGGAACAAATCCGCGAAACCGGGTTCTAGCCGACGTTTTAGCTAAACTTTTGTCGTCGCCGTAACAATCGCAGCCATTCAGGGAGCCGGAATCTAGCGTCGTTCCTGTCCGAAAATAAAAAGCTGCAGGGAGGAGGACGACGTGGGGCACGGGACGGAGAAAACGCATGGGTCCACCAGTTATAAAGCATTCCAACGTCACCGGGCTATCTAAGCCTGCACGGCTGCGACCAGTCGGTTTTGTTTTCCCCATCGATCCCCGTGTGCCGCGAACCACCATGCCAGACATGTTCCTTCTTTCGCGGCCCGAGCTTAAACCGCTTTTGTCTCGCGAATCGCTTCGCGCGGGGATGCCAGACCGGGAACTCACAGGTGCCTGGGGTAATAGTGCGGGAGCTATATTTATTATTAAAATAAGATTATACGAAGACAGCGGTTGGTTGAAGAGTGATGGGTGTATGTGTAAAATGGAAAAATAACTGCAGACAACTCTAACGACTTTCTATGGTGACTTGCTAGCGAGCTCGATGCAGTTTTATCTTCCGCGAAGAGGATTGTTCCTCATTTTCTCTAATTTTTTCCTTAAAACTACCCTCAACATATTAATGAATTTTCGTCGAAAATATTGCAGACCTGTCGTATTTATTAGTTAGTATTTCTGAAATCTCAGTTTAGAATTTTGAGATTTCAGTTTTGGGTCCTAAGATCTCAGATCTGAATCCTGAGTTCTGATTTTTTGATCGTCGATGAATGTATTTCATCATGGATACAGATTTATAGTCCTTTTCTGCTTAGGGTTGTTAAGCCTACGGTACTATAATAGTATATCGATGACAGGGGTCTGTTCCAGACGAGTGATGAGATGTGCAAGTGTCTTCATGGAACTGGGTAGTTCTAAAATATGGATTGGTTTTAACGTGGTCCAAGATTTAGGAAAATAGTCGTCATGGCAGAGAATTTTTAATTTTCCTATCTGTGACACTGTTTTATTATATCTTGACAGAGTTTCAACGTGGTTCGAGAATTAGGAAGACACGTGAAGACTTTAAATAAGAGTTTTGCATTCAAATGCACGTGCTGTGTAAAATTTGCAACTTGAATTTTAGACTATGGGAATTGGGAATATATTTTTGAGTGAAATTAGTTGAACGAAGTTAAAGGAAATTTGGAAATAAATATCGCGATATATGTGTCATTAGAGGAAAGTTAAGAGAAATTTTTAAACTAGTGTTATCTGCGAGGAAAATATTGGGATACAATGCTTTCTGTTATTTACATATGCAATTTAAGAATCTTTGTAAAGTAATTTAAATTTTACACAGACAAAATTTATTTTTTATCAAAATAGTGAAATAAATCTACCATTTTTGAAAGAAACATAAAGTTTCCAAATTGTAACAATATAATAACGCATTAATATTAATATTATACTTTTATAATTATATAACATTTACTATTTATATGTTAATATTAATATTATACGAGATATGGAATAAAATCACTTCATTCTCGTATATTACAAATCCTATCATCGATATTTAAATTTCTGCACCATTCTTGCAGAAATAATTGTATTCCAAAGCTGAAGACTGACCACATAGTTCCCGTAATTTCCCTTCGAATCATCCACAAATTCGATGTCCAATATCGGGAAACTCCTGCGATTTTTATCGCGGGAAAAGGGAGACGTGGAAACAACGACAAGAAAGTCTCCGTAATTAGGCGGCAGCTATAATCGAACGACGACAATTTCCGTCTTAAGGAGGCAATAAAGCAAACGACTGGAAACTTTCGTTCTAGAAATCGTCTGGTTATTTCCTCCACTTTCGTCGTTTTGTGTCCAATCCTTATTGTCTCTTCTCTCGGAACATTCCTTCGCGTTGTTTTTCCCTCGTCCATTTACAATTATGACGGCTACTCCGCCACTTTTCATACTTCGCCTCGCTCGATAATCTAGCCTATTATTCCTATTCAATCGTTTGCCTCTGTTCCATATTTTACCACTGCATCATCATATAATTCCTCACGATACTGTACACCGAACGTTAATTACAAAAGACGATCGTTTATTTCATTTTTACAATTTAACACAGCTGCGTTTAATCCTCTTTAATCTCTTTACGAAAATTTATATTCAATAATGAAACGGATAAAGAATAATTTTATTTTTATAAAATATTATAAAGTATAACCCATAATATACCACGAACCAATAATTATTATATTCGTACTCAAATTGCTTGAATCGAAACGAAAATACGAGGAGCAGATTGCAAATAGTTTCCTCGACCATCCCGGTCCCCACGACGATTAATTACACGTGATTCAAACACGTAATATTCTCGCCTACGGGCGCAAAATTCCCAAGTGACATCGCGCCACAATTTCGGACTCGTTTAGACACCCAAGGCGCCCCATAGGGAGCCAAAGGTCGCCATGTCGCGTGAAAATTTCATTTCACGTGAGGCGCCCAGATTAGAAACCGTCAAAGTCGTCGGGGGTTCCTTCGTTATTTCCCGCCAGGCCTGAGATAAGCGACCACGCAGAAGATCAAGAAGAACGAGATGGATCCATGGTTGATGCACCTCGCTCGTAATAAGTGATCGCGAAATAATGAAGAATCTTCGAGGGCGAAATTTATACAGCCTGATGGAATCCATTAGACCACCTTCCCTTTCTTTTTATCTTCCTTTCCATTCCAGAAGATTCTCTCTCTATCTGTCTCCTTTCTTATCTCGAGATCTTCGAGGGAAAAACGCGAGATGAAGGGTGAATGATCGAAGAAAAAGGATCGAAGATGAAATGGCGGTTGCAGGTAAATTAATCGATCGAGGGACGAAGAAATTTTTGGTTTCGAGGGAAACAGGAGACGCTTGATCGATCGTCGCGACACTTCGTGTCTCGGGGGTTGAGAAGGGGTGAAGCGGAGAGATTACACGGACGTAGTATGAATGTAAGAGTTAAGGTTTTGATTGATGTAGCGGAAGTTATGATTTTATGTTTGAGTTCCCGGGATATTCCACAAGCTAGGGGTGGAAATGGATTTTTGATTGTTTGAGGTACGAGGTAATTTGAGGAATGTTTCGGTTATCGTGCGCGATGGTTTTATCGAGATGGGGGATGATTTACGTTACCATCTCGATATTAGTCGTTTCCCTAGTAGCCGCCAAGTTTTAATTTCGAATGAATTTTAATTTCCAATGAATTTTCCCGCGATGGAAGATTCATTAATGCGTGTAATATGTACTTAGGTAATAGGAGATAACGAATTGTTTAGAGATAACTCCGAGGTGAGAGAGAGAAATAAAATTCGAATATTTATAAAGCACGTCGCGTGGTTTACTGCCGTTTTGCAGTGCACGAATTTTGATGCGGGATTTATAAAAATGTTTTATTTCTCACGAGTCTGAAGATTATTTTATTAATTATTTTTCCGAATGCCGAAGGATTTATAAAATTTTGCAAAATATCATAAAAGCGATTAAAATAGAGAAATAAATAAACCTTCGAAATTAATTAATTTATTTATATGAAGAATTAATTTATACTAAAATTCATTTAGAATTTTGTAGTTGTCTAAAAATTATATAATATGAATTTCACCTAATCTCGGTAATCGATTTCTCGATAATCGAAAAATCATGCGAGAGATCATTTGCATTTTCAGCTTAAGCAATATCTATCCACTTGCTTCTCGATTACCCAATAATCGAAGAATTATGCAAAAACTCAAACCCCTATCGCTCACATCAATTTCATCTCAAAAAATACCCACCCATCTGTTTCCCAATTTCCCAATAATTGAAGAATAATGGGAAAACCAAACCCCTTTCGCCAATTTCAATTTCGGCTTAAACAATATCCATCCACTTGCTTTTCAATTTCCCAGTAATTGAGAAATCATGTAAAGAATCAACCCCTTTCGCTAATACCAACTTCGCCTCGAACAATATCCACCTACTCGCGTCCAATTTCCCAAAGACAACACTCTCCTGGCATTGTCTCCGCCCCATAACGGTCACTTCGATTTTATTACACCCTTTCTCAAATAAACCCACGATATCTCGTCGTATACTCTCTCCTCGTGGGCCTAAATAATTCGACGGGGCAGGACAAAGCAACGGCCGAATCGCGTAACGAATTTCACCGTGACGTCCGTTCGTAGCAACGACTTCAACCAGGGCGAAATTTACGGGCAACCCTTATGAAAAGCTGCTCGCCTCGCAAACGTGTCCGAGCTGGGCTTGCACGAGCTTGGCGAGGAGATCGCTATCGCGTGCGTGAGGTCGCGAGCGCGGAAAGATTGTAAACTTTATTGCTTCGTGGATCCAGGAGATATAAAAAGGGACGGGATTTATACGCGTCTCACTGGACCACGCTTTCGAGGAAAGAGTTGCAGGGGATGACGACGTAACTAGAGGGTAAACAGCGATCTCGAGGGTGAGAGATAACGAATTTCTCAGGCATTGTTTGTTTCCACGATGAGATTATTCAGGTGATTGGATTCGAGATGAAAAAGCCGGAGAAAGTTGTGTTTCCAAACTTCCCGATTAACCCCCATCCAGTTTATGCCATCACGGATACACGTGCATGCGATTCGAATAATTTCATGACTGATAATTTTTCTTATTTTTCACAGTGTGGTAAAATTACGAATTCGGGTTCAGAAAATGTCCAGCTTTTAAATGTTCCAAAATATTTTGGCATGCAATAAAAAATGTAAAACAACGTGGTTTATATGTATCTTGTTAGTAATTAGTCCCTGTTGAAGTCATTGTCAATTCTATTGTTCTGTCTTGCATTCTCTAATGAAGTTGAACTGTCATCAAATTATCACCAGCACTGGCATTTATGACTGATAATATGATAACTTGGAAATCTAACTTGGAAAATCTGAATTGTGAAAATTTTTGTATCATCTTGAAATAATAAAAAGGATGCATCTCTCGTTCAATTTCTTCGAGTCTCCTGTCCTTGTTACACGTAACTTCTAGCTGACCATGAATATTTAAGTATGATTGTCTAAGTTAGAGGAGCTACAAGATGGCCCGGGTTTATAGTGACCACTTAATGGTCAAAGTTTGGGAAAGTTCAGGATGTGTTTCACAGATGTGTCGAGTACTCGAGCCACTGCTAAGGGCGAGACTCACCCTCTCGTACTTACGTACGTGTAACATGGACGAAGACTGGACAACATGACCTATGACACGAGAGTAGACACTCTAATCAGAGACAGTGAAGAAGAGTCTTTAAACACTTGGAGAACTCGGTCAAAAATTGACGATTGTCCATTAAAACCCAAGGCTACTGAACCCTTAATTACCAAGTGACTTCCTAGCTGAAAAGCACTCACCATTTATCGTCAGCTAAGATCGTATTATACAGCGAGTTTCCGAATATTCCACGGAGTGTTAGTATTAAAAAATTATGGCACAAAAATATAGTACTAAAAAATTTAAAGTATTCAAAAATTAAAAAACACTTCGAACATCGAAACAGAGGTGAAAAATTATAAAGATATAGGAGACTGAATTAAGCAATGGCAACCCTACAGAAGAATCGAAGAGTTACACGAAAGAAGAGAAGAACAGTCGTGTAAAAGTCAGTGCAATTGTTAGTCGTAATATTACTTCGCATTAGCTTTACTTTAGCTCGTAATAAATGTATTTTAGAGTATCGCATTTTTCCCTGCCAATGCATATCACCCACAGAGTTCAGGAGAAATTATGAAGATCGTACACATCGCCTCGTTATCCGTGAACAAAGCGGAAAGCACCTAAATCCTCTACTCCATAGGATGACCGAAAATTTCGCAAACCCCCTCAGACGAATTTCATAAATTTCACTGCAACAACTGTTTAATCTACAACGCTTGCACGAGACGCGATGCATCGTTATTTTCCTGTATCACGGCTACAACGCAGGAAGATCGTAAAGCGGCAATAAGGATTGCAAAGCCACGCGTGCTCGCGATTCCAATGATCGCGGAGCGGCACGAATCGCTCGCGATGAGCGTCCGTTTCGTATCAGAGAGGCCAACCGTGCTTCCATTCCGGAGAAATTGGATGGAACGGGGGTGCAAGTGATCACGATAACAAATTTTCCACCGGCGGCGCTGGAAAATACGAAACGACGCCGGGCAGAGATTGCAGTTTACGAGCTGGCGAGCGACAGCGCGACTAGGAAAATTTCCCCGAGGCTCGCGTGTTCTCCGCCTTTTGTCCAGTAATCTTATCGTTCTTTCTTTCCGGCAACTTAATGGAATTTTAAACGTCCGCGTCTTATCGCGCGAGCAATGGCAGCTGCGAGGGCTAACGAGCGTCGAGCAGAGATCGTGACGAAGGGCTGGCGTACGTGGGATTCGGCTCAAGAGCCAGATGTTTTACTGCATTTTCCGGGTAAAGATCCTTGGGGATATCGTGTATTCATTTTTCCAAGTCCAGGAATTTTTCGTTGTAAAGAAACAATATTTTTTTTGGTGTAAAGTCTGTTACATTCTTGATAATAATATATTATTGAAAGAAATTGAATTGTATATGTATCGAGGTAGAGAAATATTTTGTTTCAGTATTCCATATTCATACTACAATATTTTGCCTTTTTATTTTAAACTCGATATCGATTGTGAAATTTGAGAATTTTACTGGGTGGCGATTGAGGCGCTTCTTAAATGCAGAGGGTTAAATAAATAATTGTGATTGTCAATGTTTTTGTGGAGGGTTTAAATATTATTGAGATGGAACAAAATTTTTGGGAATTTATTTATTATAATATTTATTATTGCAATATTAGATATTATTATATTATAATATAATATTTATTGATGTTATATATGAATATTTGAGATCAATATTAGTTTTGATTAATCAAAATAATTTTCAACTAACATCTGTGATAGATTGATTATACTTGATTGTAAAGTAATGGTGGTTTTGTGTTAATATATTTATTTGTATTTTTATTCTATCGTGAAATTGCTTTACAACTTTATTTTTCCATTACATTGACGCTAGCTATTTAAAATTATTCTTTCTTGATTATAAAATAATTATTGCAACGAAGAAAAATAAGGAAAAGTCTTCTTTTCTTTTAACTGGTGTTTTATAAATTGTACAGTTATTGGAGACATATTTTTCACTTTAAATACGGCTGGAAAAATAATTTTGAATTCACAGTTAACTGATTTATAAGGAGTACAAAAGAATACAGCCAGCTGTAGAAAATAATCAAGAACCGCGTTTAATCTCCAGCAAAGTAAAAACAAGGGCCACTCGTCAGGAGACCGTATTTAATTAGCCCTTGTTGCAATTAATTTACGCGAGAACCTGAGCGCAAAGTTATTTATTCTTTAATTAAACTCTGGAGGAGGTTGTGGGCTCGGGCGATTAAAAATTATTAACGCGTAATTTGCCATGATGTTCATCGAACTTTTTTAGAAGGAATGTAAATTACGGAAACTGCGTGAACTTTTTATGCGAAAAATATCAGGCATTCGACGCATTAATTAGCATCCCTTTTATCTCGAGCCATCGAAATTTGCTCGCAATCAAATTTCCTCCTAAATTAAGCGTTTTCGGTGCAATATAAGTGCTTACATATTTTTACATTTAAATATACATACAATTTATTCACCAATAATAATTTGTACCTATATTATATTACATTTCATCGTAATTTAACATTTTTATAGTTCTGGTATATAAGCACTTACATATTTTTACATTTAAATATACATACAATTTATTTACCGATAGTAATTGGTACTTATATTACATTTTACCGTAATTTAATATTTTTATAGTTTTGGTACCCGCAGTTATTTCTTTTCTAGAAAAATAAATTATTACTCTTGCATTTTAAATTATTTTTCAATTTTCTGTCTGATACCATTCCATTATGTTAAATGCTTCATTTCAAATGCACTTTAAAGAGCATTTGGTTGATAGAGACTAATTTAAATAAATTCGTTTTCCCATTTTATTAAAAATAAATTAAAAAATATCGACAGTCATGGATATTCGACGCAGTTGACAGTGAGTCAATGGAGTATCAAGTGTAACAAGCAACTAATCATAAAATTATAAAACCTAATTACGTAGCCTTCTGACATACCCTCCTAGTAAATGTCAATCCTCAAATTTTCATCATTTAACGAGGAAAACAACGATTTAAAAGATATAAACACATCCCACCTGTTCGTTCATTATGCAACCAAACAAAAGATGCTTTCACAGAGACCCACTGGATCCAGCCAATTACAATCAATACTCCCCATTAACCATCCATACTCCCATACCAGCGCGCATAAAATAATCGAACTTACCATCGATTCATCCTCACAACCTCAAAGCAACCTTCTCCGAAGCAAAACACGAGTTCCAGACACCCACGACCTCAACTCCCAGCGCGACGCAGTGTAACACGGCCAGGTCGCGGCTGTTTAATACCCGGTGTTAGCGTTTTAATAAAGCGAACCCGCGATCGCCTTTGAATTCACGGTGGGAACGGACACGGAAGTGGCGAGCATTTTCCGACGCTTTCCACATTATGCAGTTTGAACGGTGGAAGGAGTAAAAGAGAAAGAAAAAAAAAGAAAAGAGAGAAAAGGGAAAAGAAAACAGCAAGCAATGCGACAGGAGAAATAGGGGTGGATAAGGGGTTGGAAAGGGGCGGGTGAGGTTCGGTAGGGCAAATTCAGAGCCACGCCGTCGGAATCCTTTGTTATACCGCGTCGAGTCTTCTCTTCTTTTCTATTCATTTCATCCGTGCTCGCCAACAGCATGCACCCTCCTCCAACCCCCTCTCCACCCCGTTCCAACCCTTCGTCCCTTTCCAGCGGTGGTTTTTATACATCCGGCTTAATAAAACGTTCAACACTCCTCCGTCGTTACATCGTGCGTCTGCCTGCTTCCAATCCGCTTGTGCTCGACCAACCACCCCCGCCCTCCCATTTGCCCTTAAATGTCGCGGAATGCGATTAAAATGCATGGAAAGCACGCGGGACAGCAGAAGCGTAAAGCGATTTTCTTTTTACGCGGAAACGCGTTTCTCGGAGACGAAGGAAATTTCGTATTCGCGCGGTTGGGACGGGAAAATGGGGTGGAATTTTCTTTTGGAAGAAAATTAATCGAATTACGGTCGATATGGGGTTGGGTTGAGGTTTCCGAGTTGCTGTGATGGTGAGGTCGATTGATAACGAAGATATATTTAATTTAGCGTTTTTTAAAAGTATCATATTTTTATTTTTGGTGTACGAGTTAGTATGAATTAATTAGCAAGGACTGTTGAAGAAAATTCTGTGCAGAATTGGAAATTAAGTAGAATAATTACAGGATTTTCTTTGGGAATCGCTCAATGATATTCGCATAATTTTTATTTCAATAATTTCTACGTGTATAGTTGCTATTTTATATAACGAAATTATAGGGCAAAGTATCTTTAAATGGAAATTTCATTTACATATATCAATTTTAGTATGATTATACGAAGAGCAAGAACACCATATGCTAAACTTCTGTTAGTCGTGGATATTATATTTAAATGAAAATAATTCCTAATAATCTCCCAATCAATCCTAATTGTAACCAATCTATCCAAATATTCTCTTATTTGTTCTCTTTTTTTTTCATACGTCACATAAATATACATAATCTATACCACACTTCATTCATTACAAGCATACTCGATCCACTGATTCTTTCTTACAACCATCATTTATTTTGCATCAATATATATTAAAAAATCTATGTCAACCATTACTATATCTTCTATCTGTACTTTCACCTACTTCACTTTTTTTTGTTTCATTTTCTTTTCAACTAGTTTGTATCTTGTCATAGGCTAATTCTAAAGAATGAAATGGATAGTGTACTGTCATATGAAATAATTATAATAAAGCAATAAATTGTTTCAATGGGTGAGTAATACACTGGCCAAAAGTTCGTCTGGAAGTCTTCTTCTAATTCCAAAATTAATTGAAAATCTGTATTACAGATGCGAATAATAAGTTTCTTCACTTGGACAGTGATATTCCAACTTGACATGTCAGTTCGTGACATACATCACGCACGAGTAAACGCAGAAGATCGCGCAAGCTTCAGATTGAACTCGAAATTGTAAGTTCCCGGAGCTCTTCTGCGAACTACGGTGGTTGCAGACGATATAAAAGATGGCCCTTTATTGCTTGTTCCAAAGTGAAACGAGAAACGAGCGAAGAAATTGCGCGGTCGGCACATTCCACGGATATAAATACGAATTATGGAAATACGGCGAGATGTGAACGCGGAAAATTGAAAAATCGATGCAAATCAGCTAGCCTAAGTTTACTCGTGGCGAAGTTCTCAACTCAAATTACCGTATGCTACACTCATACTCAGTCACGGCTAACAAACTTCTGCCATATTTTCGTAAGAAGATTCGATTACAAATTTTTTAACATCCATTCGATGTTATCTCTTCGGTGATTTATCTTCTTACACTTTCAGATTTCTCTTTCCTTCGTTGGTCTTGGGGTAATTTAGAATTGTCGAATAAATATATAAGTCTGCGTGCTATTAATGGTAAGTAGAATTCTTAAACTCATTCTTGACAGAATAATACAATTTTGACGATATTTATTATACTTAATTTATGTTAATATCACATCGAAAGAAATAGAATTAATATTTATTTAATTAGAAAACTTGCAACAATAATAATCAAATATAATAAGTTTATCTCTAGTAAACTAATTAACACGTGATCACTATTTGTGATCACACTAATAATATAACTATAAGTAACTATAACTATAGAATATGACCAAAAAATAGAAAATAAAAATAAATTCTTAATTAATACGTTATCTTGGTAGACATAATTCTTGGTCAGTATGAGAAGATTTAACATTTTTGAATAACATGCAAACGTTCAAATACTATCAGGTATGAGTGTTTACTGGACAGGTATTAAATGTTCTCACTGGATGACTGTATCTATGTTCGATGTTAACCCTCGAATACGAAATCAGGATGAGCTCGGCTCGGTTTATGTAATTATCCTTTAATCGAATCCATCATTATTCAATACCGTTTTGCAGTAAGCTCTTTTCTATCGATTTTCGATGGGAATATTTGAACGCACGTCGAAGCACACAGATACGCTATTTATTCAAAGTAATTGAAGGATTATTTACCCACATGGCTTTATTCCTTTAACCAGGGATTAGTCACGTGAACTTGTGGCACGTAAATATTCACGTGGAGTACACGATAGAAAGTAACATTCATTGATTACGATATAAAAGAAATCTAAATATTTTACGTCTCTTTATGTAAATTGCAAAATGGCGGGGCTTTGCTGGAGACTCGCGCGGCTACTTCCGGTTCTACATCCCCACGTGGGTAATTCTGAATTAATAACGATAGAAATAAATATTCATTAAAATTGACAATTTTCTATATAGTTTAAAATTTTTATAGTATTTTAAATAAAAAAAGAATTTTCATTAGTTTTCAAATTTTATACCACTCCAAAAACTAAAATAAAAATTTCTAGGTAACTTTCAAAGCAAAGAATGTAATATACCTAGGCTTTTATGTACCTAACAATACTCTTCCCATAAATAAATTTTTCGCGAGACATTTTTGGCAAGGATAAATCGAAATAATTTCTCCAAAAAAAATAGATGCCATAAAAATGATTAACGATGCAGTTTTACATCACGCTGATGTTCTTTAACTCTCCATCAATACATTTTTCATATTTATTCCTCTGCTTCCAAATCATACGACGTGTTTGTACTCGAGGACACCGCTTTTTCCACTAGTACATCCGTAAAAATGGAGCTCGACAATCGAGTTCATGCTCAAACACGAGAAACCGTTTCCCGTTATGATGGACGTTAAACATTGTGCAAAATGCACGAGTCACGTTCGTGCTCGAATATAATCTACATCTCGGGTAGAAAGAGCTCTATTAAACGTTTTTCGCGCGTTTTACGGTGTCGCGCGACGGAAATGAGATGAAAATTTTCTGAAAAGCCCAAACGAAATGTTCGCGAGACAAGTCGACCGATTTCACGCGGAACAACTCGTCGTTATTCCATTTACCGGCACCCCTCTGTCAACCCTCTTGGTCTTGGACCACAAAAGAGCAGTTGGGGTCGAAGGATGCGCGGTCGAGGAACTGCAGTGCACACAGCCACTAAGACAGACTGTTAATCAGACTTTAATTTCACTGGCCGCCGTCGTTTAATTGCCACGTTTTTCATTTCCTCTTTTGGAACGCGAACAAAGGGATGATACCGAAGAAGACGCTCGATGAAAGGGGTGCAGATGTCCAAACTTCGTTTGGCGGCAAGCCTACACTTTTCGTTGTGGTAAACGTCTGTGGTTGACAATTAGGAAGTTACGTTGGTATTCCATCATTTCAATTTATAATTAATTTTTTTCTTTTATTTCTTCCCCTGTTAATTTACAATTTATTTCAGAAAACATTGGGTAAATTATTATACCGCTTTGATTAAGTTAACACGAAGATACTCTCCTAAGAAATCGTATATGAGTGTGGATGGATACACTGTTGTCATTATCATCTGTTAGATCATTTCTTTACCAAATTGTTTGTATGTTCACCCTTCTTTTATTGTTTTCGTAATTAATAGTAGAATTATATATTTTAATTTCATTATTTCCTAGAATTATTTTTAAAAATAATTATTAAGTATTAATTGTTCTTCGTACAAGGAAGTATGTGTATATAATTATTTTGAAATTTATTCATGCTAACGTAGGATATTAAATATTGTATATTATATGATTTATACGACATTTTATGCACTATTTCGTCCAACGACTCTACTGTATCGTGCTCGTGTTCGATTAATATCCTGACAGTAGATACGAAAGCAATTTCACGGCCTAAAAAATGAAACAACAAGGCTTCGTTGGTACACCGTGGAAACGGAAGCCGGCCAGCGACAATGTTCATTGAATGCATTCTGAGAAACGGCGACTCGGCAAAAGGAGCCGAGGAACACTGGAAGGAATTAGAGCGTGGTTCAAAGAAGATGAAATGAAGACGAAAGAAAAAGAACAGGGCTTGGAAAAGGGGCCAAAAGAGGGTGGTGGAATCGTAGAAAATAGAGGGAGAAAGAGACGAAGAAATATAAAAATTCCTTGGAAATTAATATACTATCATGTATATGTATTTTTTCCTCATTTATAACATTTTCTAACAAATCATGAATTTAATAATACAAGAAATATGCAAATAAATTTTATTCAAGAATATTCATAAAAATTCCACGGAATAAAATTAAAATTTAATTTAATATTGTATCTCTGAAAATATACATATACTTCTTTATCTCCAACCTTCTATTAAAAACAAAAGAAAATTAATTTAATATAAAATAAATTCAAAATCTAATTGAAGACACAAAATTCCAATTTTAATTTCACATTATACCTCTCAACGCACATATTTCCCTCGTTTCCAATTTCTCAAAAAAGAAATAGATTCTTAACCCTTCCACTCCTGCAGACGTTGTATGACATCACGCTATAATATGACTGCTGTTGTAAAAGCTGTTAGAGCTTAGACAATTTTTCTAAACGCAATCCAACTGTTCTAGCATGCCCTGCTATCTCTTCCTATAAGAGAGAAATTTTGTTCAATTTGTTAAATTAATTCGGGACAGGGCTTTTGCTACTCTCTTCATAACTCAGGAGCGAAAGGCTAAAAAATTCCAATTTAATAACACTATTCCAAAAGCCTCTCAAAAAGCAATTTTCACCTCATCAACTCGAACACCCGGGACGAGTCACGGCTAATAATCGACTGGATTCCCTCGCGAAGAGATCTCGATGCCGGTCGTTTCCGGGACTCGATTCCGCTTTCCATTCACGGTTTCCCCATTCACCAGTGCCTACCTTCGCCAAACAATTACCTCGTGCCTCCTTCTCCTAATCATTCTCCAAGGCTGTGCAACTCGGAGCACAGCCCGCTTAGGGGAAGCCCCTTTTTCGAGGCTGGACAATCGCGGCGCGCGTTTAATCGCAAAGGAGAGGCCGGGAACAAATCCGCGAAACCGGGTTCTAGCCGACGTTTTAGCTAAACTTTTGTCGTCGCCGTAACAATCGCAGCCATTCAGGGAGCCGGAATCTAGCGTCGTTCCTGTCCGAAAATAAAAAGCTGCAGGGAGGAGGACGACGTGGGGCACGGGACGGAGAAAACGCATGGGTCCACCAGTTATAAAGCATTCCAACGTCACCGGGCTATCTAAGCCTGCACGGCTGCGACCAGTCGGTTTTGTTTTCCCCATCGATCCCCGTGTGCCGCGAACCACCATGCCAGACATGTTCCTTCTTTCGCGGCCCGAGCTTAAACCGCTTTTGTCTCGCGAATCGCTTCGCGCGGGGATGCCAGACCGGGAACTCACAGGTGCCTGGGGTAATAGTGCGGGAGCTATATTTATTATTAAAATAAGATTATACGAAGACAGCGGTTGGTTGAAGAGTGATGGGTGTATGTGTAAAATGGAAAAATAACTGCAGACAACTCTAACGACTTTCTATGGTGACTTGCTAGCGAGCTCGATGCAGTTTTATCTTCCGCGAAGAGGATTGTTCCTCATTTTCTCTAATTTTTTCCTTAAAACTACCCTCAACATATTAATGAATTTTCGTCGAAAATATTGCAGACCTGTCGTATTTATTAGTTAGTATTTCTGAAATCTCAGTTTAGAATTTTGAGATTTCAGTTTTGGGTCCTAAGATCTCAGATCTGAATCCTGAGTTCTGATTTTTTGATCGTCGATGAATGTATTTCATCATGGATACAGATTTATAGTCCTTTTCTGCTTAGGGTTGTTAAGCCTACGGTACTATAATAGTATATCGATGACAGGGGTCTGTTCCAGACGAGTGATGAGATGTGCAAGTGTCTTCATGGAACTGGGTAGTTCTAAAATATGGATTGGTTTTAACGTGGTCCAAGATTTAGGAAAATAGTCGTCATGGCAGAGAATTTTTAATTTTCCTATCTGTGACACTGTTTTATTATATCTTGACAGAGTTTCAACGTGGTTCGAGAATTAGGAAGACACGTGAAGACTTTAAATAAGAGTTTTGCATTCAAATGCACGTGCTGTGTAAAATTTGCAACTTGAATTTTAGACTATGGGAATTGGGAATATATTTTTGAGTGAAATTAGTTGAACGAAGTTAAAGGAAATTTGGAAATAAATATCGCGATATATGTGTCATTAGAGGAAAGTTAAGAGAAATTTTTAAACTAGTGTTATCTGCGAGGAAAATATTGGGATACAATGCTTTCTGTTATTTACATATGCAATTTAAGAATCTTTGTAAAGTAATTTAAATTTTACACAGACAAAATTTATTTTTTATCAAAATAGTGAAATAAATCTACCATTTTTGAAAGAAACATAAAGTTTCCAAATTGTAACAATATAATAACGCATTAATATTAATATTATACTTTTATAATTATATAACATTTACTATTTATATGTTAATATTAATATTATACGAAATATGGAATAAAATCACTTCATTCTCGTATATTACAAATCCTATCATCGATATTTAAATTTCTGCACCATTCTTGCAGAAATAATTGTATTCCAAAGTTGAAGACTGACCACATAGTTCCCGTAATTTCCCTTCGAATCATCCACAAATTCGATGTCCAATATCGGGAAACTCCTGCGATTTTTATCGCGGGAAAAGGGAGACGTGGAAACAACGACAAGAAAGTCTCCGTAATTAGGCGGCAGCTATAATCGAACGACGACAATTTCCGTCTTAAGGAGGCAATAAAGCAAACGACTGGAAACTTTCGTTCTAGAAATCGTCTGGTTATTTCCTCCACTTTCGTCGTTTTGTGTCCAATCCTTATTGTCTCTTCTCTCGGAACATTCCTTCGCGTTGTTTTTCCCTCGTCCATTTACAATTATGACGGCTACTCCGCCACTTTTCATACTTCGCCTCGCTCGATAATCTAGCCTATTATTCCTATTCAATCGTTTGCCTCTGTTCCATATTTTACCACTGCATCATCATATAATTCCTCACGATACTGTACACCGAACGTTAATTACAAAAGACGATCGTTTATTTCATTTTTACAATTTAACACAGCTGCGTTTAATCCTCTTTAATCTCTTTACGAAAATTTATATTCAATAATGAAACGGATAAAGAATAATTTTATTTTTATAAAATATTATAAAGTATAACCCATAATATACCACGAACCAATAATTATTATATTCGTACTCAAATTGCTTGAATCGAAACGAAAATACGAGGAGCAGATTGCAAATAGTTTCCTCGACCATCCCGGTCCCCACGACGATTAATTACACGTGATTCAAACACGTAATATTCTCGCCTACGGGCGCAAAATTCCCAAGTGACATCGCGCCACAATTTCGGACTCGTTTAGACACCCAAGGCGCCCCATAGGGAGCCAAAGGTCGCCATGTCGCGTGAAAATTTCATTTCACGTGAGGCGCCCAGATTAGAAACCGTCAAAGTCGTCGGGGGTTCCTTCGTTATTTCCCGCCAGGCCTGAGATAAGCGACCACGCAGAAGATCAAGAAGAACGAGATGGATCCATGGTTGATGCACCTCGCTCGTAATAAGTGATCGCGAAATAATGAAGAATCTTCGAGGGCGAAATTTATACAGCCTGATGGAATCCATTAGACCACCTTCCCTTTCTTTTTATCTTCCTTTCCATTCCAGAAGATTCTCTCTCTATCTGTCTCCTTTCTTATCTCGAGATCTTCGAGGGAAAAACGCGAGATGAAGGGTGAATGATCGAAGAAAAAGGATCGAAGATGAAATGGCGGTTGCAGGTAAATTAATCGATCGAGGGACGAAGAAATTTTTGGTTTCGAGGGAAACAGGAGACGCTTGATCGATCGTCGCGACACTTCGTGTCTCGGGGGTTGAGAAGGGGTGAAGCGGAGAGATTACACGGACGTAGTATGAATGTAAGAGTTAAGGTTTTGATTGATGTAGCGGAAGTTATGATTTTATGTTTGAGTTCCCGGGATATTCCACAAGCTAGGGGTGGAAATGGATTTTTGATTGTTTGAGGTACGAGGTAATTTGAGGAATGTTTCGGTTATCGTGCGCGATGGTTTTATCGAGATGGGGGATGATTTACGTTACCATCTCGATATTAGTCGTTTCCCTAGTATCGCGGAACAACTCGTCGTTATTCCATTTACCGGCACCCCTCTGTCAACCCTCTTGGTCTTGGACCACAAAAGAGCAGTTGGGGTCGAAGGATGCGCGGTCGAGGAACTGCAGTGCACACAGCCACTAAGACAGACTGTTAATCAGACTTTAATTTCACTGGCCGCCGTCGTTTAATTGCCACGTTTTTCATTTCCTCTTTTGGAACGCGAACAAAGGGATGATACCGAAGAAGACGCTCGATGAAAGGGGTGCAGATGTCCAAACTTCGTTTGGCGGCAAGCCTACACTTTTCGTTGTGGTAAACGTCTGTGGTTGACAATTAGGAAGTTACGTTGGTATTCCATCATTTCAATTTATAATTAATTTTTTTCTTTTATTTCTTCCCCTGTTAATTTACAATTTATTTCAGAAAACATTGGGTAAATTATTATACCGCTTTGATTAAGTTAACACGAAGATACTCTCCTAAGAAATCGTATATGAGTGTGGATGGATACACTGTTGTCATTATCATCTGTTAGATCATTTCTTTACCAAATTGTTTGTATGTTCACCCTTCTTTTATTGTTTTCGTAATTAATAGTAGAATTATATATTTTAATTTCATTATTTCCTAGAATTATTTTTAAAAATAATTATTAAGTATTAATTGTTCTTCGTACAAGGAAGTATGTGTATATAATTATTTTGAAATTTATTCATGCTAACGTAGGATATTAAATATTGTATATTATATGATTTATACGACATTTTATGCACTATTTCGTCCAACGACTCTACTGTATCGTGCTCGTGTTCGATTAATATCCTGACAGTAGATACGAAAGCAATTTCACGGCCTAAAAAATGAAACAACAAGGCTTCGTTGGTACACCGTGGAAACGGAAGCCGGCCAGCGACAATGTTCATTGAATGCATTCTGAGAAACGGCGACTCGGCAAAAGGAGCCGAGGAACACTGGAAGGAATTAGAGCGTGGTTCAAAGAAGATGAAATGAAGACGAAAGAAAAAGAACAGGGCTTGGAAAAGGGGCCAAAAGAGGGTGGTGGAATCGTAGAAAATAGAGGGAGAAAGAGACGAAGAAATATAAAAATTCCTTGGAAACCTTGCGTAATTTTTCCTTTAGTATAACGGGGTTAACGAACCCGAATGTAATGTCCAGATTTATTACCGAAGTTGCTTCGTATTAACGAGTTCCACCCCGCCTGGAACCCTGTAAAAAGCTGAATTTATTAGCTGCACCGAGTTTTCTAAATTTCTTTCGTTTTATTGAAAGAAAACTGAAATCGTGCATTATAAAATATCGCAAAACAATGGACGAATATTAAATTTGCATAATTAATAAAACAAAAGCCTTTATCCCCTATCATTCATACGTTTTAATTCCGGATTACGACGAATCCGAATCTCAAACCCCCAAAAACTCAAATATGTGTCATTCGAAGCGAACGAATTATCAAGAAAACGAGAAATCCGTAGCTACAAAAGAAATTCAGGAGAATCAATGAAAAGAAGGAAGAAAAAGAAAAAATTTGAAAGAAGAGGGTAGAAAAGAATCATCGATGCGAGAAGAAACAGAAAGCAGCGAAATCTAACGGTAAGTCGAGCATTAAAAGGGAGCAAGGAGGAACGGAATGCGAGAAGAAAGAAAAGGAAAGTAAATGGGGGTAAAAACGGTGAATTTCCTCGAAGGAAATAAATAAGACCGGAATTACGCGAAAGCGAAGAAGTGGAGCCGCGGCTTCCATGGCGGCGGGAAGGGCGGGGGGTGGGGAGGGGTGGAAAAAGCAGGAAAAACACAAAGAGAGGCGGGAAAACAAAGGTTCTTTGGTAGGTAAAGACGAAGAAAACGCGTGGAAAGCGTAGGGAAGGAGAGAGAATGTCGGTGCAGTTGCTAGGTTGCCTGAAAGAAATTTGAATCGCAATTAGGGAATTAGTTTTTTCCTTCTCCCTTCTTGCTTTCTTTTTTCCTTTCTTTTTTTTCTTGGGCCTGTTCAGTCGGTGGTGCACGAAAAACAAACGAGGAAAAAATAAAACGGCGACGAATGTGTATCGTGCTGAGACGGCCAGAGCGAAGCCATCACGCTCGTCGTCGTTTGCTACTTCCGGTCCCCGTGAACGTCGCCGATTAATTTTCCGGCTGCTCATTGCTCGGACCACTTTAGAGACGGACGCCTTTTAAGACGTAATGTTCTCGCTTAAAAATTCCCCTACGTTCGCGGATAATTGTCCGGAAAGCGACTCCGCTGGATATTCGTTAGCCGGGTTATTCTTTGATATTTTAATCCATTGTACATTCGAATATTCATTGGCACGGGTAAGCGGAGGATTATCGTCGAGTCCCGTCGAATGGAAATTTACATTGGTCCAAGGTGATCGAAGTCTGAGTAATTGCTATTAATCATCGAGATATATAGTTGTACGTACATGTATAGATATATAAGTACATAATGTTCGAAGTCACAGCAGTGTTTTGGATATTTCTTATGAATATGTAATTTATGAATCAAACGAATGAAGTGTAAATTCAGTTTAGTTAGTTTAATCTACATTCCATTGCAAATTCACAATTCGTAAATTGTTCAGACGGAATTACGATATTTCAATTTCCCAGTAATTGAGAAATCATGTAAAGAATCAACCCCTTTCGCTAATACCAACTTCGCCTCGAACAATATCCACCTACTCGCGTCCAATTTCCCAAAGACAACACTCTCCTGGCATTGTCTCCGCCCCATAACGGTCACTTCGATTTTATTACACCCTTTCTCAAATAAACCCACGATATCTCGTCGTATACTCTCTCCTCGTGGGCCTAAATAATTCGACGGGGCAGGACAAAGCAACGGCCGAATCGCGTAACGAATTTCACCGTGACGTCCGTTCGTAGCAACGACTTCAACCAGGGCGAAATTTACGGGCAACCCTTATGAAAAGCTGCTCGCCTCGCAAACGTGTCCGAGCTGGGCTTGCACGAGCTTGGCGAGGAGATCGCTATCGCGTGCGTGAGGTCGCGAGCGCGGAAAGATTGTAAACTTTATTGCTTCGTGGATCCAGGAGATATAAAAAGGGACGGGATTTATACGCGTCTCACTGGACCACGCTTTCGAGGAAAGAGTTGCAGGGGATGACGACGTAACTAGAGGGTAAACAGCGATCTCGAGGGTGAGAGATAACGAATTTCTCAGGCATTGTTTGTTTCCACGATGAGATTATTCAGGTGATTGGATTCGAGATGAAAAAGCCGGAGAAAGTTGTGTTTCCAAACTTCCCGATTAACCCCCATCCAGTTTATGCCATCACGGATACACGTGCATGCGATTCGAATAATTTCATGACTGATAATTTTTCTTATTTTTCACAGTGTGGTAAAATTACGAATTCGGGTTCAGAAAATGTCCAGCTTTTAAATGTTCCAAAATATTTTGGCATGCAATAAAAAATGTAAAACAACGTGGTTTATATGTATCTTGTTAGTAATTAGTCCCTGTTGAAGTCATTGTCAATTCTATTGTTCTGTCTTGCATTCTCTAATGAAGTTGAACTGTCATCAAATTATCACCAGCACTGGCATTTATGACTGATAATATGATAACTTGGAAATCTAACTTGGAAAATCTGAATTGTGAAAATTTTTGTATCATCTTGAAATAATAAAAAGGATGCATCTCTCGTTCAATTTCTTCGAGTCTCCTGTCCTTGTTACACGTAACTTCTAGCTGACCATGAATATTTAAGTATGATTGTCTAAGTTAGAGGAGCTACAAGATGGCCCGGGTTTATAGTGACCACTTAATGGTCAAAGTTTGGGAAAGTTCAGGATGTGTTTCACAGATGTGTCGAGTACTCGAGCCACTGCTAAGGGCGAGACTCACCCTCTCGTACTTACGTACGTGTAACATGGACGAAGACTGGACAACATGACCTATGACACGAGAGTAGACACTCTAATCAGAGACAGTGAAGAAGAGTCTTTAAACACTTGGAGAACTCGGTCAAAAATTGACGATTGTCCATTAAAACCCAAGGCTACTGAACCCTTAATTACCAAGTGACTTCCTAGCTGAAAAGCACTCACCATTTATCGTCAGCTAAGATCGTATTATACAGCGAGTTTCCGAATATTCCACGGAGTGTTAGTATTAAAAAATTATGGCACAAAAATATAGTACTAAAAAATTTAAAGTATTCAAAAATTAAAAAACACTTCGAACATCGAAACAGAGGTGAAAAATTATAAAGATATAGGAGACTGAATTAAGCAATGGCAACCCTACAGAAGAATCGAAGAGTTACACGAAAGAAGAGAAGAACAGTCGTGTAAAAGTCAGTGCAATTGTTAGTCGTAATATTACTTCGCATTAGCTTTACTTTAGCTCGTAATAAATGTATTTTAGAGTATCGCATTTTTCCCTGCCAATGCATATCACCCACAGAGTTCAGGAGAAATTATGAAGATCGTACACATCGCCTCGTTATCCGTGAACAAAGCGGAAAGCACCTAAATCCTCTACTCCATAGGATGACCGAAAATTTCGCAAACCCCCTCAGACGAATTTCATAAATTTCACTGCAACAACTGTTTAATCTACAACGCTTGCACGAGACGCGATGCATCGTTATTTTCCTGTATCACGGCTACAACGCAGGAAGATCGTAAAGCGGCAATAAGGATTGCAAAGCCACGCGTGCTCGCGATTCCAATGATCGCGGAGCGGCACGAATCGCTCGCGATGAGCGTCCGTTTCGTATCAGAGAGGCCAACCGTGCTTCCATTCCGGAGAAATTGGATGGAACGGGGGTGCAAGTGATCACGATAACAAATTTTCCACCGGCGGCGCTGGAAAATACGAAACGACGCCGGGCAGAGATTGCAGTTTACGAGCTGGCGAGCGACAGCGCGACTAGGAAAATTTCCCCGAGGCTCGCGTGTTCTCCGCCTTTTGTCCAGTAATCTTATCGTTCTTTCTTTCCGGCAACTTAATGGAATTTTAAACGTCCGCGTCTTATCGCGCGAGCAATGGCAGCTGCGAGGGCTAACGAGCGTCGAGCAGAGATCGTGACGAAGGGCTGGCGTACGTGGGATTCGGCTCAAGAGCCAGATGTTTTACTGCATTTTCCGGGTAAAGATCCTTGGGGATATCGTGTATTCATTTTTCCAAGTCCAGGAATTTTTCGTTGTAAAGAAACAATATTTTTTTTGGTGTAAAGTCTGTTACATTCTTGATAATAATATATTATTGAAAGAAATTGAATTGTATATGTATCGAGGTAGAGAAATATTTTGTTTCAGTATTCCATATTCATACTACAATATTTTGCCTTTTTATTTTAAACTCGATATCGATTGTGAAATTTGAGAATTTTACTGGGTGGCGATTGAGGCGCTTCTTAAATGCAGAGGGTTAAATAAATAATTGTGATTGTCAATGTTTTTGTGGAGGGTTTAAATATTATTGAGATGGAACAAAATTTTTGGGAATTTATTTATTATAATATTTATTATTGCAATATTAGATATTATTATATTATAATATAATATTTATTGATGTTATATATGAATATTTGAGATCAATATTAGTTTTGATTAATCAAAATAATTTTCAACTAACATCTGTGATAGATTGATTATACTTGATTGTAAAGTAATGGTGGTTTTGTGTTAATATATTTATTTGTATTTTTATTCTATCGTGAAATTGCTTTACAACTTTATTTTTCCATTACATTGACGCTAGCTATTTAAAATTATTCTTTCTTGATTATAAAATAATTATTGCAACGAAGAAAAATAAGGAAAAGTCTTCTTTTCTTTTAACTGGTGTTTTATAAATTGTACAGTTATTGGAGACATATTTTTCACTTTAAATACGGCTGGAAAAATAATTTTGAATTCACAGTTAACTGATTTATAAGGAGTACAAAAGAATACAGCCAGCTGTAGAAAATAATCAAGAACCGCGTTTAATCTCCAGCAAAGTAAAAACAAGGGCCACTCGTCAGGAGACCGTATTTAATTAGCCCTTGTTGCAATTAATTTACGCGAGAACCTGAGCGCAAAGTTATTTATTCTTTAATTAAACTCTGGAGGAGGTTGTGGGCTCGGGCGATTAAAAATTATTAACGCGTAATTTGCCATGATGTTCATCGAACTTTTTTAGAAGGAATGTAAATTACGGAAACTGCGTGAACTTTTTATGCGAAAAATATCAGGCATTCGACGCATTAATTAGCATCCCTTTTATCTCGAGCCATCGAAATTTGCTCGCAATCAAATTTCCTCCTAAATTAAGCGTTTTCGGTGCAATATAAGTGCTTACATATTTTTACATTTAAATATACATACAATTTATTCACCAATAATAATTTGTACCTATATTATATTACATTTCATCGTAATTTAACATTTTTATAGTTCTGGTATATAAGCACTTACATATTTTTACATTTAAATATACATACAATTTATTTACCGATAGTAATTGGTACTTATATTACATTTTACCGTAATTTAATATTTTTATAGTTTTGGTACCCGCAGTTATTTCTTTTCTAGAAAAATAAATTATTACTCTTGCATTTTAAATTATTTTTCAATTTTCTGTCTGATACCATTCCATTATGTTAAATGCTTCATTTCAAATGCACTTTAAAGAGCATTTGGTTGATAGAGACTAATTTAAATAAATTCGTTTTCCCATTTTATTAAAAATAAATTAAAAAATATCGACAGTCATGGATATTCGACGCAGTTGACAGTGAGTCAATGGAGTATCAAGTGTAACAAGCAACTAATCATAAAATTATAAAACCTAATTACGTAGCCTTCTGACATACCCTCCTAGTAAATGTCAATCCTCAAATTTTCATCATTTAACGAGGAAAACAACGATTTAAAAGATATAAACACATCCCACCTGTTCGTTCATTATGCAACCAAACAAAAGATGCTTTCACAGAGACCCACTGGATCCAGCCAATTACAATCAATACTCCCCATTAACCATCCATACTCCCATACCAGCGCGCATAAAATAATCGAACTTACCATCGATTCATCCTCACAACCTCAAAGCAACCTTCTCCGAAGCAAAACACGAGTTCCAGACACCCACGACCTCAACTCCCAGCGCGACGCAGTGTAACACGGCCAGGTCGCGGCTGTTTAATACCCGGTGTTAGCGTTTTAATAAAGCGAACCCGCGATCGCCTTTGAATTCACGGTGGGAACGGACACGGAAGTGGCGAGCATTTTCCGACGCTTTCCACATTATGCAGTTTGAACGGTGGAAGGAGTAAAAGAGAAAGAAAAAAAAAGAAAAGAGAGAAAAGGGAAAAGAAAACAGCAAGCAATGCGACAGGAGAAATAGGGGTGGATAAGGGGTTGGAAAGGGGCGGGTGAGGTTCGGTAGGGCAAATTCAGAGCCACGCCGTCGGAATCCTTTGTTATACCGCGTCGAGTCTTCTCTTCTTTTCCATTCATTTCATCCGTGCTCGCCAACAGCATGCACCCTCCTCCAACCCCCTCTCCACCCCGTTCCAACCCTTCGTCCCTTTCCAGCGGTGGTTTTTATACATCCGGCTTAATAAAACGTTCAACACTCCTCCGTCGTTACATCGTGCGTCTGCCTGCTTCCAATCCGCTTGTGCTCGACCAACCACCCCCGCCCTCCCATTTGCCCTTAAATGTCGCGGAATGCGATTAAAATGCATGGAAAGCACGCGGGACAGCAGAAGCGTAAAGCGATTTTCTTTTTACGCGGAAACGCGTTTCTCGGAGACGAAGGAAATTTCGTATTCGCGCGGTTGGGACGGGAAAATGGGGTGGAATTTTCTTTTGGAAGAAAATTAATCGAATTACGGTCGATATGGGGTTGGGTTGAGGTTTCCGAGTTGCTGTGATGGTGAGGTCGATTGATAACGAAGATATATTTAATTTAGCGTTTTTTAAAAGTATCATATTTTTATTTTTGGTGTACGAGTTAGTATGAATTAATTAGCAAGGACTGTTGAAGAAAATTCTGTGCAGAATTGGAAATTAAGTAGAATAATTACAGGATTTTCTTTGGGAATCGCTCAATGATATTCGCATAATTTTTATTTCAATAATTTCTACGTGTATAGTTGCTATTTTATATAACGAAATTATAGGGCAAAGTATCTTTAAATGGAAATTTCATTTACATATATCAATTTTAGTATGATTATACGAAGAGCAAGAACACCATATGCTAAACTTCTGTTAGTCGTGGATATTATATTTAAATGAAAATAATTCCTAATAATCTCCCAATCAATCCTAATTGTAACCAATCTATCCAAATATTCTCTTATTTGTTCTCTTTTTTTTTCATACGTCACATAAATATACATAATCTATACCACACTTCATTCATTACAAGCATACTCGATCCACTGATTCTTTCTTACAACCATCATTTATTTTGCATCAATATATATTAAAAAATCTATGTCAACCATTACTATATCTTCTATCTGTACTTTCACCTACTTCACTTTTTTTTGTTTCATTTTCTTTTCAACTAGTTTGTATCTTGTCATAGGCTAATTCTAAAGAATGAAATGGATAGTGTACTGTCATATGAAATAATTATAATAAAGCAATAAATTTGCTGCGACACATGGGCTTGTTTGGACCAATAAAGCTAATGTCAAAAGGAAGTAAAAGATGATTATTCGAGAGTGATTATTGGTCTTTCTCTTATAGGAAAAAGGTCAGACAGGTGAGGAAATAAAAATATTGGTATCATTGAAAGAAAGCCAATCTGTCAAGAAACTGAAAAGTACTTCTATGCTCAGACAATGGAAGTGAGTTTGTGGGACAAGACTTCCAAGTTTGTTTAAATCAAAAGGAAATAAAACATGATTTCAGTCCTGCAAGGACACCGCAGTGCAATGGGATTGCTCAGAAGAAGAACAGATTCATGACACCGATTAGAAAAGGACCAGGTGAGGAATGAATGTGATGTGAAATTCAATGAGACAATGAATGGGGCTCAGATATTAAAGAATGAAGATGAGAAATGCTGTGAAGAATGATGAATTAGAAATTGTTGGATTTATGGATTAAAACAGGCAAAAAAGTGTTGAAACAAATACCTTACTGATGTGTTAATCAAAAAAGGGTTCCACCAGTCAAAGGAGAATCCATGTTTCTTTTGCAAAGTGGAAAATCTTAAATTTCTACACTGTAGAATACACTTAGCTGACATGGTTATAATAGTAAGTAATCAAGAATATGAAAGGAAAACCATGGAAGTAATAGAACAAAAAATGGATATTAAAATTATTGGGGAAAACTAGGACAGTTTTGGGAATGCAAATGGAGAGAATACAATGCAGTGTCAACCCCAATGGATGTGAATGTCAATATAGATAATTATGGGAACAGTAGAAGGTGAAAGATAAACCAATATCAAGAATTATTAGGGAAGCTCATGTATTTAAATACTTATGGTTGTCCAGACATCTCATTTGCAGTAGGATGTTTTTCACCAGCTCAAACATGATCCAAAAATGATGGACATAAATGGATTGAAGAGAATATTGAGATATTTGAGGGGCACAATGGTATATTGTCTTGAATTTTGGAAAGGAACAAAAATCAAAGAAATAAAATGCAAAAGTGATGTTACATAGGACAAAATATGATACTGAATCGTTTATGGGTGTGCTAGTATATTGGAACAATGACTTAGAGCATTGTAATAGTGAAAAACAAGGTGTGGTAGTTCTGTCATCAACTAAAAGTGAGATTGAACTATTGATAAAAGGAGTTAAAGAAGTTGTATAGATGAATAGACTGATATGTGAAGTCAGACTGGAAAAAGAGATGGGAAAGATTGTGCTGTGTGAGAGATTGAATGCGATAAATGTAGAAAATTAAATCTAAGCTCTTAGATTGAAAAATGTTATATAAGAGATGTAGTAAAAACTGAAAACTTGCAAATTTTTACATGCCAGATAAAGAAAGGAATACTGATTGTCTAACTAAATCTGTGAGTGGTCCATATTTGTTAAAGAATGTAAAAAACTTTATGGTGGTGTTAAGAGAATAAAAGGAAGAGAGGAGAATATGTAATAGTTATTTATAACCCTTTATTGCTTTATTTCTCCCATCTATCATGGCATAAGTTAGGTAAACTGTTTTATTAAAAGTACTATTCAATCAATCTTAATATCAGCAATAAGATTTTATGTTTGTTATAAGTATACTTGAAACTGAACGTAAACCCATTTTATTAGCAATGGGAAAAATATTTGCAGCTTTATTATAATCATGTGATACATACTTTCTTTGGACGGGTCTGACTAAATGGTTTTGTTGAAAAAGTTGTTTCAACTACTTATACATTATAAATTAATATCCTCAAAACTTAAATAGCTTTTTTTATAGAAAAAAGGATGTATAAATTATTATACATATTGTTATTGTAAATTACATGAAGCATTTGTTTAACAAATAACAAAAATAAGGTCTTTGGCACACTACCAGGAATAAAGAAAATAACATCCCCTTGTCTCTATCCCCATCTTTGTTTCCTTCAAATTCCATTTCTCTTCCTTGGTGACTTCTCTTAATGACAGTAAGTTCGCTCTTACTCCATTAACTTCTTCATAACAATTTTTTTTCAACCTATAAGTGGTTAAAACAACATGTTAATTAAAAAAAGGCAAATAGAAGCTAAAAATGGTATTATCCAAAGGGACTCTCTATACCCCATATCCATCTTTCATCTCAAAATAAGTTAAAATTCACATTTTGCACAAATTTTATGAATTTATATTCATTTATAGAATATTTTAAAAGTATGTTGAATGAAGCTGATCATAATGCACATGTATACAATTTTGTACCTAATATATATACATTACTAAATATTATATTTTTCTTATTAATTTTATATTCATTTTCACTAATCTATAACGTTTCTGTTGGAAATTAAGCTCATTTTAGTGTGGCATTTTCGTAATAGAAACAAATATGTGAATTTCCGTCATCGCTATTAATAAATATAAGAAACATCGTTTAATATTCTACATCTATACTTTAGCACATAGTTATTTCAAAGGCGAAACATCTTCCCGCGAAAACGAGGCACGGCTCGTCCAATCGCAGAACACTTCCAGTCGACGCGAATCCAACATGCCGGTAATACAAAGTGAAATATTTTCACGAGTTAAAGTGAAGTATTCTAAGTCTCGACGAAACGTTTCGTGAAGTAGAGTTATCACTGACAGATATTTTAATTGTTGCAAACAGTGAAATATTTATTTAATAATAATAATGCTCAGTGTCTGTTTTTATTTCGGAATATTGGAAAAGTAGGTTACGTTTGCAACATTGTCGGAATATATACCAATGGACCAAACATAGCAAAAGTTTAAAGAATTGTGACAAATTTATCAAGATCAGGATATTTAATTGTGAACATGTGTTTGGTGGTAATATACCATATATGGAAACAAGTGAAGTTACATAGTGCGAAGCGTCTATCGATACATACGCGAAATGAAATGGTGTGAGTGAAAACCGTAACACAATCAAGTGCGGGTAAAAGTGGCGTGACTGTGACACGAATAATACGGTAGCATATGTAGCTATCATCGATTGTAGACTATAGGTTTCAATAATTCGTAGGGAACTTCATACGTCAATGATCAGAGTAGACAGTAGTTTAGTAGTTTTCCTTACTTTTCTACAATTTTCGCGACTCGCTTGCAAAATATAGAGATGGAAATACAAGTGGTCGCCTAAACGTGCAATCAGGGAACACATTATCGATTATATAATCTACAGTTCGATCGTAGATTAGCAATAGGCCGTTGCCCGTTGACAAGCTGTGTGTCACATATAAATATTCCAACACAGGATTGCTAGATTTCACGTGTGCCTTAGCAAATTTCTATCTATCCTATTAGAGTAGGATGTTCTCTATTAAGTAGAGCCACTTTTGACCGATTTCGATGATTTTTCTTTCAAGAAATAGTGCCGACAGTGCGGGTGGGTGACAGGTCGTCCGGCGATTTTCACTTTTCGGTTTTCGCTATATTAAACTACGCGTGCGGCCTAGAAAATTTTCATCTATCCTGTTAGAGTAGGATGTTCTCTATCGAGTGGAGTGATTTTTGTCCGATTTCTGTCATTTTTTTTCGAGAAATAGTGCTGAATGTGCGAGTGGGTGACAGGTCGTCCGACGATTTTGACTTTCCGGTCTTCGCTATACTAAACTACGCGCGCGGCCTTGAAAATTTTCATCTATCCTGTTAGAGTAGGATGTTCTCTATCGAGTGGAGTGATTCTTGTCCGATTTCCATGATTTTTTTTCGTGAAATAGTGCGGAATGTGCGAGTGGGTGACAGGTCGTTCGACGATTTTGACTTTCCGGTCTTCGCTATACTAAACTACGCGCGCGGCCTTGAAAATTTTCATCTATCCTGTTAGAGTAGGATGTTCTCTATCGAGTGGAGTGATTTTTGTTCGATTTCCGTGATTTTTTTTCGAGAAATAGTGCCGAATGTGCGGGCGGGTGATAGGGCGTACTGCGTAGTTATATATTCGGTCTTCGTTATGCTAGATTTCGAGTGTGGCCTTGAAAATTTTTACCTATTCTGTTAGGGCAGAGCATTCTTTAAATAGTACAGTGATTTTTGTTCGATTTCCGTGATTCTTCTTCGAGAAATAGTGCCGAATATGCGAGTGGGTGACAGGTCGTTTGACGATTTTGACTTTCCGGTCTTCGCTATACTAAACTACGCGTGCGGCCTTGAAAATTTTCATCTATCCTGTTAGAGTAGGATGTTCTCTATCGAGTGGAGTGATTTTTGTCCGATTTCTGTCATTTTTTTTCGAGAAATAGTGCGGAATGTGCGAGTGGGTGACAGGTCGTTCGACGATTTTGACTTTCCGGTCTTCGCTATACTAAACTACGCGCGCGGCCTTGAAAATTTTCATCTATCCTGTTAGAGTAGGATGTTCTCTATCGAGTGGAGTGATTTTTGTTCGATTTCCGTGATTTTTTTTCGAGAAATAGTGCCGAATGTGCGGGCGGGTGATAGGGCGTACTGCGTAGTTATATATTCGGTCTTCGTTATGCTAGATTTCGAGTGTGGCCTTGAAAATTTTTACCTATTCTGTTAGGGCAGAGCATTCTTTAAATAGTACAGTGATTTTTGTTCGATTTCCGTGATTCTTCTTCGAGAAATAGTGCCGAATATGCGAGTGGGTGACAGGTCGTTTGACGATTTTGACTTTCCGGTCTTCGCTATACTAAACTACGCGTGCGGCCTTGAAAATTTTCATCTATCCTGTTAGAGTAGGATGTTCTCTATCGAGTGGAGTGATTTTTGTCCGATTTCTGTCATTTTTTTTCGAGAAATAGTGCGGAATGTGCGAGTGGGTGACAGGTCGTTCGACGATTTTGACTTTCCGGTCTTCGCTATACTAAACTACGCGCGCGGCCTTGAAAATTTTCATCTATCCTGTTAGAGTAGGATGTTCTCTATCGAGTGGAGTGATTTTTGTCCGATTTCCGTGATTTTTTTTCGAGAAATAGTGCCGAATGTGCGGGCGGGTGATAGGGCGTACTGCGTAGTTATATATTCGGTCTTCGTTATGCTAGATTTCGAGTGTGGCCTTGAAAATTTTTACCTATTCTGTTAGGGCAGAGCATTCTTTAAATAGTACAGTGATTTTTGTTCGATTTCCGTGATTCTTCTTCGAGAAATAGTGCCGAATATGCGAGTGGGTGACAGGTCGTTTGACGATTTTGACTTTCCGGTCTTCGCTATACTAAACTACGCGTGCGGCCTTGAAAATTTTCATCTATCCTGTTAGAGTAGGATGTTCTCTATCGAGTGGAGTGATTTTTGTCCGATTTCTGTCATTTTTTTTCGAGAAATAGTGCGGAATGTGCGAGTGGGTGACAGGTCGTTCGACGATTTTGACTTTCCGGTCTTCGCTATACTAAACTACGCGCGCGGCCTTGAAAATTTTCATCTATCCTGTTAGAGTAGGATGTTCTCTATCGAGTGGAGTGATTTTTGTTCGATTTCCGTGATTTTTTTTCGAGAAATAGTGCCGAATGTGCGGGCGGGTGATAGGGCGTACTGCGTAGTTATATATTCGGTCTTCGTTATGCTAGATTTCGAGTGTGGCCTTGAAAATTTTTACCTATTCTGTTAGGGCAGAGCATTCTTTAAATAGTACAGTGATTTTTGTTCGATTTCCGTGATTCTTCTTCGAGAAATAGTGCCGAATATGCGAGTGGGTGACAGGTCGTTTGACGATTTTGACTTTCCGGTCTTCGCTATACTAAACTACGCGTGCGGCCTTGAAAATTTTCATCTATCCTGTTAGAGTAGGATGTTCTCTATCGAGTGGAGTGATTTTTGTCCGATTTCTGTCATTTTTTTTCGAGAAATAGTGCGGAATGTGCGAGTGGGTGACAGGTCGTTCGACGATTTTGACTTTCCGGTCTTCGCTATACTAAACTACGCGCGCGGCCTTGAAAATTTTCATCTATCCTGTTAGAGTAGGATGTTCTCTATCGAGTGGAGTGATTTTTGTTCGATTTCCGTGATTTTTTTTCGAGAAATAGTGCCGAATGTGCGGGCGGGTGATAGGGCGTACTGCGTAGTTATATATTCGGTCTTCGTTATGCTAGATTTCGAGTGTGGCCTTGAAAATTTTTACCTATTCTGTTAGGGCAGAGCATTCTTTAAATAGTACAGTGATTTTTGTTCGATTTCCGTGATTCTTCTTCGAGAAATAGTGCCGAATATGCGAGTGGGTGACAGGTCGTTTGACGATTTTGACTTTCCGGTCTTCGCTATACTAAACTACGCGCGCGGCCTTGAAAATTTTCACCTATCCTGTTAGAGTAGGATGTTCTCTATCGAGTGGAGTGATTTTTGTCCGATTTCCGTTATTCTTCCTCGAGAAATAGTGTCGATTGTGTGAGTGGGTGACGGGTCGTTCGACGATTTTGACTTTTCGGTGTTTGTTTACCTAGGTTTCGAGTGTGGCCTCGAGAATTTTCATCTATCTTGTTAGGGTAGTACGTGCTCTACCTAGTGGACCCATTTTGTTTCAATTTGGACCCGTATTTTTCGAAAAACAGTGCTGAAATTGCGAGGGGGTGACAGGTAAGCTTCCATTTGAATTTTTAAATTGAGTTAAGTAATTAACGAACTAAATCTAAATGTACCTAGTTTGTGACTAATGTAACATCATCTTCATATATTTATCCGCAATTTTCTGTTCGCCATTTTGTTTTCTGTGATTCTGTTTATGAATCTGTAATTAGCAATTCTTGAAATCCAAAGACACCAATTTTTGCACAAACGAAAAGGTGTCTTCGTGTTTAGGCTAGATTTCTGGCGAAATTTCTTACTGTGCATCGCCACGTGACAAATCAATTTCGGGGCCATTTCCACCAAGATCACGTATCCGAATCAGGGGAATTGCTTATGGATATATCGATAAAGGTATACACTATAGGAGAGAAATTACTGGTGCGATCATCAGTTCGCGAGACCCGAGTATTCTCAGGAATTCTCTTATTAAGGAATTAGCGAGCGTGTTTAACAGGGGGAAGTACGGTGCAACTTCATAGTCAGCATGGTTTCCGGCTAACTGCCCTACTCAGATAAGCCGAAACGTAGCGAACTCCTGCGAAGATACGGTTAAGTCGACCCGATTCAGTTTCTCTGCAGACAGAATTATCGAATTATCGCGTTCGCTTCGCTTTAATTAGCAAATCCACCGGCCGATAAGCTTATGTACGAAAAAAAAGAGAAAGAACCGTAAGAATCGCGTTATTTGTGGGATTAAACGAAGAAATTAATCCATCGCGAATTTCTCTCGAAAATAAAACTACAATTTAATTTTGTAATTTTCTATTGCCAGTATTTTGTCGTTGATGTTTTCAAATTCTCGCTATAATGAAGAAAATTTGGAAATTACGTAGTCGTGTTTGGAATATATGTGTACTAAGCTTCGTTTACTGAGACGTCGATGCATTGAAATTTATAGTGATGCGAAAATTTGGAAATTTCATAGCCATTGTATATTCGGAATTTATAATAAACTTGGCGATTTATTTAAATTCGCAATATGCTGAAAATTTGGAAATTGTAGCCATTATAAATTCCTAGATTTTATAGCCATTATATCCCAGCCATTGTGTATTTGGAATTTATATCGAATTTATATTAAATCTCGTTTGCTTAAGAATCGATACATGCAAATTCACGGTACGACAAAAATTTGCAAATTTTATAATCATTATATTATAGCCACTGTTTGCCTTGAATCGATTATAACACTCGAATTTAATTTAAACGCACACTTTTATGCAATTCGCGTGCTAAGTCCGTAATTAATTAATTAACAGGTGAACGCAGAATTTCCTAACCTCTGACAATCCCGTTCTAAACGACGAAGCATATTCATCAACCACACTGTAGCTATGAAATATAGATAATAGAACATCGGAAACGTCGACAGCGGATTTCCACGAATATTCATATCGATTAACAATTTTTCTCGTGGATCAAGCTATCCGTTTCACGAAAGTCGTCGAAAATATTACCTCGAAGGTACAATGACTTGCTGAAAGCTCTCGTCTCTCGGCGAAGATGAAATATTCGGCTGTAGCCCCACTCATTTTCCTCTGCCCCTATCTCGGTTTTCGATTATAGAATCCATATAACCAGCGTGGAAATCGCTGGGGTGGGGCGCTATCGACCTGCAGTCTCATGTAAATCGATAGCACATCGTCGAAAATTGCGAAAATCATCCGCCATTACAAAAAGGGAAAATCGAAAAAAAGAAATGGAAGAGTCAGAGAGATAGAAAAGAGAACAAAATGAAAGAAAGGAATGTCACTATGAGGAAGAACATGATTCAAATAATCGACAGAGGATGGAACAAGACAGGAAGGATTATGGTAAAGAATATATGAAACGAATATTTCTTTTTTTTTTATAAATTAAAAGAGGAATTAAATAAATTAAAGGAAGAATATGGTGCAATTATATAAAATATTTCAGAAGTGGAAACGAAGAGACGTAACGAAAAATGGAGAAAAAAATAGAAGATTGAAAGAAAAAGGGCCCGAGAGAAAGAAATTAGGACACGCTGCAAACAGATTGCTGTAGAAAACGAAAGAATAATAGAATGGATTAATGCAGTGTCTTTAAAGTCTGTAAGGGAGGCTGTAGGACAATGGTCAAAGATGGCAGTGAATAGTCCACTGAAGCAGGATAGGAAATTGAACAATACGATCGAGGAAGAAAGTATCCTTAACGATGCTCGATTTCAAGCTTTTATACGATTTATAATTAATTTTCGCATAGAATATCTATTAAAACAGCGTAAATTTTCAGTAACTTTGTTAGACTTCTGTCTAAAGGAGTCACTCGTGAGAATAAAAATCGGAGACTTCAACGTAACAGCTTATATCGAAATATATAGCGTAAATCAATTTATCAAATGATCGAGAATTTTGAATCGCTATAATATTACCTTCCCTTCGAAATATTAATCTCAAATAGATTGCAGAAGAGTTAAATTACACTATTACAACGCCCCATATTACATTACTATAGCTGAACCAAAGTGTACATTGTATACGAGGTAAATGCACCTATCAATAACCAAGAAACCCTAAATTATTACGTCATCGACGTTTGGAAATATTAATTAATTTATTCGAAGATTGGTAATCGAGTCTAAATAAATAAAAATACCACAACGTTAGGATTCGACACCACAGATATTTTCTTTTTACAAAATTCAACGAAAAGATCTGAGTCAGGAACCGAAAGAGAAAATCTGTTAACATTTTGACTGCCAAGTTAATATGACAGACCACAGTTTTTCCTGTGACGCCACGGTGGTCATTGGTGACTGGAGTTCTTGAATTATTTACAATTGTAAAAATTGAATGAAAATTGACAGTCAATCGATTGTCAACTATTACTAAAGCGTCACGGTTGCTACTGGTGACCGGAGCGTGCTTGAAATCTATTTACACTTGTAAAAATTGGATGAAAGTTGACAGTTAATCAATTGTCAACTGTTACCAAGACGCTACGGTGTTTACTGGTGACTGGAGCGCTTGAACAACTTACAATTGTAAAAAATTGAATGAGAATTGTTGACAATTGGTTGACAGTCAATTGTCAACAGTTACCAAGGCACCACGGTGGTAATTGGTGACTGGAGCGCTTGAACAACTTACAATTGTAAAAAGTTGAATGAGAATTGTTGACAATTGGTTGATAGTCAATTGTCAACAGTTACCAAGGCACCACGGTGGTAATTGGTGACTGGAGCGCTTGAACAACTTACAATTGTAAAAAATTGAATGAAAATTGTTGACAATTGGTTGACAGTCAATTGTCAACAGTTACCAAGGCACCACGGTGGTAATTGGTGACTGGAGCGCTTGAACAACTTACAATTGTAAAAA
>NW_016907912.1:437598-503792 GCF_001483705.2 Eufriesea mexicana | reverse complement strand
CCGATTTCCGATTGAACTGTCTTCCTGCCTTTTTTCCTTTTCATCTTTTTCCTTTCCCTTTTTTTTCTTTTTTTTTCAATCCTGTTGATCGAATCGATCGCCTGCGGACAGCTTCAGCCACCGCGATCAAACCCATCCGCGATATCGACGCGAGCACGAGTAATAAGCACCAGACGTGTCCCTCGTGGGAACGAACCAGTCGACAGTCTGGATTTTCAGACGTTTCATCGTTTTCCATTTGATTGCTCCCTTTGGTAGATCTAGCAGTGATTCCGAGGATTTTACTGTTTTATTAGATCATTTCTTTAGTTTTCGGTATCGAATGGATGCTGAAGGGCTAGGCTTAGGTTAGGTTCGTTGTATTTTACTGGAGAGTTTGAGAGGGTTTGAGAGGGTTCGGGTTTAAGAAAAATTTTATCTACGTTTTGGAAATAGTTTACAACTTAGCTAGTGGATTATAGGTTAAGGAAATCACAGTTACTCGTGTTAATGTTTAGACAAATTGGATTGAATATATGACGGAATAATTCTCACCCTTGCCAATAGATGGATTCCTACTTGAAGGAGGTTCGAGGACCTTTTTGCAAGTTATTGGTAAAAACCCTTCGTTTCCTATATATACAATTTCCAAGCTTTCCAATAGTATCCCCGTCTAAGGCAGGGCCTGCTAGGTAGCCTTACTGACGAGTCCACTAGCAGGTCCGGGACCAAATGCATCTTTTCCTTTCATCCTTTCTAGCACCACTGTTACATCGAAGATACCTGCGACAAGCCGACTTCGACAACGGTGAGGAAGGACCTTCCACAAATATTTATGCAGAAGCAAAAAGTTAATGCATAACATCAGATAGTACCCACGTGAAGGAACAAAAAGACAGAAATTTCTGTTAGGTATAAAATATTATATATACAAAGAAGATTTAAGAAGTGACTGAATATGAACGATGGACGATAATAAGATACAATTGTAGGATATTTTTAGACTTTATTGGGATGCAATGGTCGAAGTGTTCCTGTAGAGAACACTTTGCCAGGTCTAGTGGACCCGTTAGGGTTTTCTAACAGCCAAATCCTAAATACTGAGTAATTCAGGATTCGGCATTCAGTCAGCAGTTGGCCAGTAATCAGACAGTCAGTAAGTCAGTTTTGAGTTAGAGTAAAGATCGAATCAGTTAGAGTTAATTAGAGTCTGTGTAGTTAGAGTCTTAGATAGCTCTAGAATAAAGCACTAAGTCAGTACCAGTCCAATTCTAAGTCAGTTCCAGTCCTGCTCTAAGTCTGTTCCAGTCCAGTTCTAAGTCAGTTCCAGTCCAGCTCTAAGTCATTTCTTAATTAACGAAAATTTGAGCCGAAAGTACTCTCTGGAAGTCTCTGCACAGTACACAGTAGACTGTCCTGTGTGGCTCTTCAGGATATATAAAATATCGATACAAAATCGGAAAAACAATATCGTTCGAACCTGCCCTTTAACAGAATTAAAAAATCGAGCTCGTAACGGTGGCCTTTGCAACATGGGTATTATCGAATTAAATTTCCTGCACGTTCTTCAGCTTTATAATTACACCATATTCTTTTTCAATTGTCAATTCTACATGTTTCTGTCCTGGCAGCGTTGCGTCGCATATTGTCACGCGACACAATCGAGCCCCGTTTGCTTAAATATACTTGAATCAACACAGCTCTAATTTAATTTCGACTCGAGTACCAGTTACAACCCCCGTGCATATCGCGACGCACGTACCGACCCTGCGCCACCCCTTGGAAACTCGTTATCGATTAACGACGCGAGTGAGCCGTTACCGGTTACTTCTCCAACGATCGGCAGAATTTCTCCGAGCTTCCTGTGCTCGCCAATGACTTTTTTCCACCCCTTATTCTTCCGCCGAAGTCCGGGTATCCGGGCGATATAAAGGTGGCCGCGAAATAAGGCGAAAGAAAGCAAACAATGCCCGCCGGCACGCTGAATGACTCACTTTGTTGCTTTCACCGTGAAACTTTCCTCGTCCAGGCACTTTTAAGGAAGTTTCGAAGAACAGTAACGGCAATCATTGACGAAGGTACGGCCGATTTGTTCTTGCCCGCTCGGCCATCAGCTCGTCCAGCTTTTTTCCACGGCTATCGTCTCTTTCCGCGCAGCTTCCAAGCGCGACGACATTTTTACGAGACGAGTTCGCTACGCGTCCAAACTGCTCCGACGTTCGCCGATTTTTCTCGAATAATTAAAGCGACGACAATATGGCGGCTAAACGGCGAACCTGGATTTCCCGCGATTTATGGGGAATTGATTTAATGCGGATTTCCATCCAAGAGACGAAGAGTTTTCAGAGGAATTTATTGCAAGTTTTGGATTGGATGTATTCGAAAAAGTACGAGTATGGATTTGAGAAAGATTTTTACTTATTTCGTCTGTAATGTTGGAGATAAAAGCAACGTACAGAGCTTTAAGAAGATTCATAGTATGCTTTTTACCTAGAATTTTATTTACTTTTTAGTTGATATATATGTAGGAATGGTATTTCTTTTATCTATTCCTGTAAAGCGCGAGGGAATGCTTGGGCTAGTTCTTTTAGCTAGTTCTGCTTGAATTTTACAAAAATAATTATGCATGAAAATTGGAAACAGAACGAACTTGGACGAGAACGAAATCTTAATATTACTGGTTAAAAATGACTAAACTGATTATTGGGATTATGGGTTCTAATAGTAAAGTAACTACGATATATATTCGCCATTAAAGTCTTTTATTACTCAAGGAAGGTATATGTGTCTTTGAGTGCTTCTCTGGGGAGACTGGCTGACTCACGAAGGAGTGTCAAGAGGGAGGGGGTTCGCCTAAACCCTAAATTCTTATTGAACACCGATCTATCTATTTTATATGTGCCATAATTTTACTTTTACTCTGCTCCTATCTGCTCCTAACGGTTATCTCAATTACCGTGGTTATCTTTAACATATATATATCTATACGTTCCTATACATAATCGAAATCGTTTTTAAATATCAGTAGAATTAATTTTTGTACATTTCAGCAGACGTTAACACGATCAGAGATAAAATTGAGGCAAAAATATCTAGGAAATGCGAAGAAGTCACTGAGACATGAAAAATAACCTAACAAACATACAGGAGCCTCAGACATTGCTCCTGTGACGCATCGTGACGTACCACAAAATGGCCGGCTACTAGTCCCAGACCTTTAAACCAGCCCTAACCAATCACTCAAACTAGGACCCATGACGTAATAATACCAATAACTCTACCACCAGCCAAAAACTATTATAAATATTATAAATATCCATATCCACAACAAAATAAAGTCTGTAAAGTATTAGTGTGAATCTGAACCCGAGATTTACGTTTGTTCGTACCCTACCCGCGCACCGTGACAACGTCGTTGTACAGAATTTTCCACTTCGAAATTATTAAATTGATATAATCAGCGAGCAATCTGTATTTAACAGACATGAACGATAAGTCGAAGTAATTTAATATCAGTTCTTCTATCAGCCAGCAGATTCAGGGTAGTATACACAGCTGCACAGTATTCTCGAAAGTCCCTATCTAACCATCTCTACCATACAAATACGTCTTCTGATCTAATCTCCAGTGTCCCAGTGTCTAAAGCCTGCCAGGAAGTCCATTTCTTACCGATGAACCTACCAGCTAAGCCCCGGAGGAAACGCACCTTCCGTTCCTCGTGCCTCACCCTTTCATCCCCCTGTTTCCCGCGTTTCCTCGCTACTACTACTACACGCTGACTATGGAAGCTTGAAATCTTATTCCGAATAAATAACCCACGATTATAATTTAAAAAGGTACACTCGTCGATTACAACGTACTCGCAACTCGCAACTTTTACTTTTCGTTAAGTAATTTGGTAAATTGGTAAATAATTTTCGACGAATACGGTTTACTGAGATTGGAATAAAAGAGGGAGGATATGGAATTACTCACGTGTTCCGTGTTAATAGCAGCACCGTCACGAATATCTTGATGATCGGCACCGGAACCATTGACCATACCAGAACCGGCGCCAGCACTTCCGCTTCCTTTTCCACCGACACCGCCAGCTGGTGTTTGTGGCAAGCTCTGAAAAATGGAAATACGATATTGAAATAATTTATCGAGACACGGGGTACGTCTTTCATTACGAATACACGTTCATTACGCTTTATGGAATTTTTTAGTCATTTTCATCGAATCGTTCTTCGTTTCACAAATAAATTACAGCTTAACACAATTTTTGAACACGTATATTACAGTTAGAAACTGGAAATACGATGAAATAACGTAATAATGGAAATACCGAAATAATTTATCGACCGTGTATGCGCATTACAGAAATTCCTATTGGGAGATTCTTTAAATCGTGAAAGGATTGAAAGAATAAATTTTAAATATTATTCGTAGATGTATTTGTTTCTCTTTTATTAAAATATAAATGGAGTACACGCAGTATTTCAATTGACAGTTTTCAAATTGCATTTTGATACAGAAACATTGCTTTGAATAAAAATAATCGTTTCATAAGAAACATTCGATACAGAAGTTCGTAAACACAAAGGAATGGAGAATGTTATTGCTGCGATACACAGCACACGCTTGAATTACAACGCGTAATTTATTTGAAAAATGTGTAACAATAGAATAAACGAAACTACCGCGCGTTATCCCCTTTTTCTTGCCTCCGTTTCCCATTTCTCACCCCACAGCGATTCACGCCACACTGCTAGGATATATATGTAGTTTCATCGTTTACAGAAAATTAATATCCTGTTGCTCGCAGTCAAACGTAAATAAATTACAAGACAGCTACAGCTGACAAAAAGCATTTGTATTAAAACAACGAAAACACGTGGAAAACACGAATGCTTTTTATTTCTACCCACATCTGTTCCCCATATATCCTTTGCTGAAAATTTTTAATAAAACCTACGCTATATCGTCCTCCGAGCAATTGATTAAACCGCCCTGTAATTAATTTTCCTGCATCTTATCCGAGGACACTAAATCTCCGAGCTCCAGACGATTTACGAATACGATAAATCGCATCTACGTATACTTTAGAATATTTACTACGTTCCAGAAAGATGTTTCGAGGTGTTTCGAATTTTACATTGCATTCGGATTGATTAAAAAAAAAAAGGAAAAGAAAAGAAGAAAAATAACATACATTTCTGAAAACACAATTTTAATGTATAAAAGATTTACTAATTGCAAGTTTAAAGGATTGTTATTTGTGAGATTTATATTATTAATTGGAAATTAAAATTTCAGAAGAATTTCAGAAGAATCCTATTGGAGAATTGGAATTCCAGAAAAATTTTGGGAAGAGTTGTAAGAGATTGCTATTTGTGAGATTTATATGATTCATTGAAAATTAAAATTTCAGAAGATTTTCAAAAGAATCGTATTGCAGAATTGGAATTTTAGAAAAATTTGGGAAGCATGGTAAAATCGTGAAAAGATTGCACTCGTCAGTGAATTTTGGTCCAAGAATATTTAGGAAGTTAAGATCTTAGAACAAATTTTGGAAGAACCTTGATATAATTATAATTATAATTTTAGAAAAATTTTAGTGTAAATGACAACGTCGAACACAAATTAAAAAATTAAAGAAATTAAATAACTAAGAAATTAAATAATTAGGATTGAAAAATTAAAGGAATTAAATAACTAAGAATATATTAATTCCTTGCCTTACCATTAGAGTTTGGATGGCGCGTGCCACAATGAACAGAAAGGTCCGTCACACGAGGAGCCATTTGGTCCGAACGCGGCGAAGAATAACACGTAACTGAGCCAGAAGGACATCAAGGAAAATTAACCACGAGTCTATCTGAACCTGATGTTTACACTGAGCTCTATCCACGAACCACGCCTCTAACCCATGACACTCGTATTTGACTGGATCTCCTTCCCTCGAGTCTCACAAATACACTATCCGAACAAAATAGGAAGTAAACAAACCCTCAGTAAGAAATCCAAAATCGTTCCAAAACGTAAATTTTCCAACACGCAGAAGAACAGCAGAAAGAATTATCTGGCTCGCCAGAAAATTAAATTATTCAAACAAGAAACAGCGTTCGCCACCTGTATTATCCTCGGCAAAAATTAAGCTGTTCTTCATCCCCGCTTTCGTCCCCCTAAACCCCTCGATGGATGTCCATCGTTAATTTCCCTTCAACGAGATTTACGCGCTGCAAGAGGAAATCAGCGAAAATAAAACGGTATGGAAAAATCTCGACGATGCAGTGGCACGATTCAACGCAGAGAATTAAGAGGCAAGAAGAAACGCAGACGGAACGGGGTCCCGATTTTGCCCTTTCAAGCGTTCGTTTCTTCGATTCGCCAACCATTTCTGGGGCTGTTTCCCCGCGAATTTCGCGTTCGAGTTTTCTCCGCGCTGTTCCTTTGCGAGACGGATTAGGCGATGCAAAGATGGTCGTAAAAGGGAAATTTCGTCGAACGTATTTGCTCGATCTCACCCCCCTCGGGAGAGGATACGACGAAGAATGTGGCGCGCGAGGATGGTGCACGCGTTCCAAGTTCCAAGGGGGTTGCTCCTTCGAATTTCCTTCATAGCTGTTTTCGGAAATTTCGGATTTAATTAAACCTCGAGAAGGTGTTTTGTTGTGTCGGGGAAATTGTTTTTGGTTTAGCTTGGTTCCGGATCTTGAAAAGGGTTGATCGCGAGTGGCATGTTCTTAAATTATAAAATTCTTTAATCATCGTTTACTTCATTTTTACACTTCCATTATAATGTCAAATTTTTAATTCGGAAAATTTCGTAATTTGATTTAGTTCATTTTAATATCGTCATATTTTGATTGTGATAATACGGTATTGAGATATGGAAGCTTTTAATAGTGATTTATTTTATTTTATTAACGATAAATTCGTAAGTTAAGAGATTTCTTTAATTTCGATTTATTTTAGTTTTAAATTGCAATAGATTGGTATGAATTATAATGATACTTTTGGTGGTACTGGGAGTGAGTTTAAGCGAATTTAGCTATTCAATTCATGCTTTGTATAATGGTTTCAGAAAAGGTGGGTGGAATAGGAGAATAAAGGAAGTGGATTGTATTTTTGAAGTATAATACAAACATTGTGTATATTATTCAAACTTATTTCGACTAATGTACATAATATTACAGTATTGTTATAAAAGCTTTTGTTAAAAGCAAAATTGACCTGTGCCAGGTTCTACTGATATACGAGACTATTCCATTAGAATGGTGCCAAAGTTCACCTCATCGATTACAATATATACATACAAACAATATAAATTCGTATAACAAGATTGAATTTTCTGTAACATGTAATAAATTATATATTTGAAAAAAAGAAAAAGAAATATAAATGTAAAATGACTTTAAATAAACACGATTATTTTTAAAGAAAATATTAATGTAATATATATAGTAATATATCCATGTGATCTAAAAAATTAATAAAGCAAAAAAGAATAAAAATAATAGTGGGATTATTATTATTTTTTAAACTATAAAACACTCTAAATACAGATTTTAATGTTACTCAATACCAAACATTTGATTATCGTAGGTGCCTTTTAACAACTACAAATTTGCAAATAAATTTCTGTCACGTTGAAAATCTGGGCCCGTGTTAATGTATCGCGAATTCGAATTACAGTTTACGAGCAAATGACTTCGCTTTAATCGAGGTGGTTCAGATATCTATGGATCACTTAATCGTAACTTCAGTCATTTTGCGGACCACAAAATGGCGATGAATTCGCGTGCAATGTTCGGGGAATCATGTGCCTGCAAATAAAATATATTAATAGCTCTTCGCCGTTTAGACGTAATGCATTATCAGTTATCTCAGACCATTAATTCCACGAGCGAAACTTTTCGGGCAATGACGTCGCTCGAAACGTAATAAATGCGATACACGAGTATTATATTGCACGTAATTATCAGATAGGAAATATCACGTAAAATACAGCGCATAGTAAACGTCAGTTCGTTTCGCGAGTAATTCTTCGACCTGCTTGGACAATTGTTGTAAATCATATGAGAGAGATAACGCAAAAATCGACTAATTTATATCGCGCCACAATGACATTAAAAGAAATGGAATTCTAAAAGAACCATATTTATTAAACAAATTTTTCTATTGGAAATTTTCAAATTGAAAAATTATAATATTACGAGATGGTGTATTAATAACAGAACGTAGCATAAACAATTAAATATAATTTAATTTCGCGAATACCGTGGCGATTTAAATTACACGTGCATGCTTTGTGATTATTTAGCTAAAAAAGAACAGGGCTTTCCGCAAAATGTGGTTTACTCGCCACAATCGGCTGACTGTTCCCTTGCACAGTGGATTAAATATCCGAATACGAAAATAAGTTGCAAATAAAAAGAATTCCCTGCAGCAATATTAACGTTACAAAGATCTGACTCTTGAAACGAAATTCTACCATTTTAAAATAATACAAAAATGTTATTCATTTTAAGAATTACTTAATTCCTTGAAAACATCACGTTAAGGATTATTTAATCCTTTGCACTCGAAGAATTTTTCGTTGGAAAGAAACAGCAATTCGAAGCTTCCCTTTGATTTTTATAAGCTTGCCGATACCCTGTATTTTTTTTTTTAAAAAAAGAAAATCAATTATATTATTTTAACATTTTTGTTCTTAATATAATTATCGCCTCTTATTCGATATTCAAGTTACCAAAGGATTAAAGCATTACAAGCAAATGGCGACTGAGACTCACCTTTCGAACACAAAGGGTTAAGATTCTAAATAACATAAATATACAACATAAAAATATGTTTTAAATTAATTAACATGTTCGAATTTGCACGTTTTTAACAAAACAGAATTTGCTCTGAAAGAAAAATCTTCCAAATTAAGGGTTGCAGTTCTACAAATATATTCACACGTTTAAATCATTATTAACTTTTTCAAAACTTCTTGCTTTTATCAGAACAAATTGCATTTTAAAATAATACAAAATAATTTCGAATAAATTTCTAATAATTTCTAATAAAATAAAATAATTTCATTAACTTATGTACTAGATGCTCTTAAATTTTTGCTCTTATTTTAGACTCGTAAAACAACCCTTACCATTTCAAAACGTGCAACGCGAAACGTCGAAACATTCTACAACCCTTCACCCCCCGTGTTAAAATCTCCTGATCCCACTCGAAGTTCTCAAAGATGCTTGAACTCACTTCTCGCTCCAGCAGACAAGAAATCGTAAGATACACGATTCCAAGAGAAATAAAAGAATTCTCATTGTACCTTGCCTGCATAAGAGGGTCAAGAACTATCGATATCGAGTCGAAATGGTCGCGTTTACCACCCCTACGAGATCCAATCAACACTTTCAGAGCAGTTTAAGAGGGATGGCTGATAATTACGGGGTCGATACGAAACTCGACGAAATTTTGCACGCAATATCGCAGGCTTAATGACGACCGCCTTTTAATGAAGGATTATGATACGCTCGTTAGATCGCTCGTCAAGGGAAACTTTTCCATTTCCTAGCATTAATATCGATCGATCGCTTCGTTGCACGGGGTACGAAGGAGCTGAACTCGATCCTATGCCACGACAAGGGCGTGACGTCGATAGTAACTGATTTTTTAATTACATCCCTCCGTCTCCCTCGACTTTTCTTCCCCCCCCAGCGAATATATTGTTTCGCGAGGAAGACTGATCGTTTTTTAAACGCCTGAGAACTAAAGGCTGCTCCTCCGACGTGGAAAACAATGGATCAATGGGGATGAAAACGTGGCTATTGTGCCGAGTATTATTTTGAATGATTTGCATGAAATTAGGAGGTAATAGCGTTAATGAATGAGGGTGAGCGAGGAACTGGGGGGCAGGAGTCTGGGCCAGAATACCGTGGACGTGGATATTTATGTGGAAAATTGGAATTTAATTGATTAAGGGTCGCAAATATTCGGGGGAATATTTGCAACTGAAAATTTGAAAGATATTATCGTAGTTAAATACGCGGAAAAAGTTACTGGACGAAATATCACATTACGAGAGTTGACAGAGCTTAATAAATTTTTGACGAAAATAATTACATAAATAGTAATTGGAATATGATTTATAAGAAAATGTAGAATTTGCGGTTTAGGTTAGAATATAATATATAGTATAATATATTTTATAATAAGTGTATATATACACTCAATAATTAACTTAATAATATACACTAATAATAATACACTAATATATACATTATATACTATAACTAATATACACACTTAATAATATACTTAATAAATAAAAATACACTTAATATATACAAGTGCATATTTTAATAATAAGTTAATAATAAGTTTAATAAGTAATATAATATGATTATATAGTATAATATATTTTAGGATCCACTCTGTATATTCTGAGACAGGCCCAGTTTATACGATAATATATACTATATTAATACTATAACTAATATATACACTTAATAATATACTTAATAAATGTAAGTGCATATTTTAATAATAAGTTTAATAAGTAATATAATATGATTATATAGTATAATATATTTCAGGATCCACTCTGTATATTCTGAAACAGGTCCATTTTATAGGATTCGTATATTTCAGTAATTTACGAAGAATCGTTCGATTAAATCACAGCGAAGGATTATGTTTCGTGAAGCAAAATTGTCTTGCCAGGTGCAAGAAGTAAAACAAACACACGTATATGACGGAAAACGATATAATTGAAGATCGAACTGGGCAATGAATATCCGTCGGATTTGATTGAAACTCGTTTCCTAACGATTGAAAAATGAAACGAGAAATTTAATCAAACATTCGTTTTATTCGGTTCTCGATGGACGTGCGTGACGATGCAATTGTTAATATATATTTGCCGCACAGACCACGGTATCGACCAATGCGAATAGAAATAGGAAGAGTTTGTGCTTTGATGTGAAATGGAAGAATAGACGTACCAATCAATTCTTAGTTTAACGTGACATTCTGCATCAGCGCTGTTACATTCATTTCGTTCTACAAATGACATTCTTTTAATCACGGTTTCATGCAGTACGACTAATTTTTCATCAACCGAGCCACGTGTCGCAAATATATAAAAAGAGTAACAGTGGAAATTCTCACAGATGCAGGATTCGCAATTAGTATAAAATATTTTCTTGACGATAAAGATTTTTAAAATAATTTTTATCCGTCAAGAAATTCGAAATCAATCATTGCTTGTAACGATAATAACATATTTAATGATCTTTTATTATGAATTAATATTATTGCGTATTAGATGAGAATTTCTTATTTTTCACTCAAATTTTTTAATATAGATATCAATATAAATTAATATAAAACGCGTAATAATTTTTTTTTATCTCTGGTTAAATATTTCGATAAACTAATTTTTACCCGTCAAGAAATTCGAAATCATTGCTTGTAACGGTAATAAAATATATAACGATATTTTATTAGGAATTAATATTATTGCTTATTAGATGAGAATTTCTTATTTCTTTCTCAAATTTTTTAATATAAATATTAATATAAATTAATATAAAACGCGCAATATTCTTTTTTTACCTCTGATTAAATTTTTCGATAAAAGCTAATATGGTTTTCCGTTCGAGCAAAATTTCGAAGTTAATTCTCGCTTGCTGCGAATCGCCCATTACATTTACACCCTATTATTTTCATCTCGTCTTTTCGAAACAAATTAATATCGTTATATAAAGCCAAATTTCCAAGCCAATTTTCCCTCGCCATGAATTGTCCGTTACATTTTTCCCCGGATTTTCCGACAAAAATTAATATCGTTGCATAAAACTAAATTTCGAAGCTAATTTCACCGTGCCACAAATTGCCCGCTATATTTTCACTCCATTATTCTTATCTCAAATTTTGATGAGAATTAATATCGTTACACGACACGAAATTTCGAAACCAATTCTCATCGACACCGAACATCCATCGTGTTATTTTCCACCCCCCTTTTCCCTCCACTTTCCATCAAAAAAGAAATTAATATCGGTACTCAACAAAAAAAAAAAAAAAAAAAAAGAAAAGAAATTTCAAAGACCAGTTTACCCGTTATCTATTTCAACCCACTCGTCATCAACTTCGTAGCGTGGTACCCGAGGAAGCATAATCTCCGATCCAGGCACCTAACCTCGAATCCACGCGAAACCCGAAGGACCCTTGGCGTTTCAATCGAGCGAACAAAGGTAATTAAAAAGAAGAAAAAGGGCGTAATTACGGAAGCAAGAATCACGTAGCGACCAATCCATTAGCGTCTCTCATAGTGCAGGCATCCGGTCCCGGTCATTCAGCCTGAAATTACCCGGTTGAAAACGCGGCTGGAAACGCGAGTTTAATTGCCATCGTTCTACGTTTCCTAAAATCGAGGACGTGGCTCGCGATCGTTCGCGGTAATCATAAAATCAATAGCAGTGGAAGCAACAAAGACACCGGAAGCAACGTTCGATGCTTCCAACGGAGACGTTGAAGACGTTGAAGACGTTGCGTCGCGACGACTATGAGACGACGATTATGAGACGATGACTATGAGACGACGGCTATGAGACGACGACGACGCGGATCGGTTCCATTAAAAACGCTTTCAAGAATGGAGGTCGCGAGTCGATAAAGGATATTTGGCCTTCCTTAATGGATCGCGGCCGATCGAATGGCACTTTGTAGGTGGAAAAGGGGCGCTGACTGGTCGATAGAGGCTGGAACAAGTGGAAGGAAACGAAACAGAGATAGAATCGGTCGCGAAGTAACGGCAGAGCTCGGTGACGAAAGCGTGGAGGCCAACCCCTGGCTCTGCGACGCGCTCACCCCCTTCGGCTTTTATTTCGTGTATTGGTAATAGCATAGAGTGCTTCTCTCTCAAAGTAATAGAGGCTTGAAGACCCTTTAAGTGACGTTCGCCACTTTACTATCGCTCTTTATAGACGATCCTCCGCCCTACCCCGCCCTTTATTCCACGCTCGATCCACCTCCGGTATCTCTTATCGGCCGCGGGAGAAAAAGGAGACCACGCAACCTACCTGCCCCGTGATATTTCTTCCTCTTTGTTTCTCCTCGAGCAAGCGATAGCGGAAGGTCGTTGCGGATAGTTTCGTTTGCGCGACGATCCATGGGCGCGGGGGTGGATGGTCGGGGAACGAAAGATCCTTTCAATGGTCGTGGATGTTGAGATGTTAAGGGAACGATGGAACTGTGTGCCGATAAATGGATAATGTTTCGGAAATATGGCAGCGTTGAAAGTACGCAATTATTGGCTATTTCTTGTTCCATTTTCTTGCTTAGCTGGGGCTTGGAATTTCGTGGAAATGTGAAATTGATAAATATAGGAGCAATGTGAATATAATTACTAAATTATTATATCTCTGAGAATATTTTAATATATTATTAGTACATTATAGTAGTATTATTATTAGTATTATATTAATTATTATTAATAATTATTGTTGAAATATATCCAATTCATATTTCGCGCCTTAGAGAGCTTCAACGTGTTGGCAACCATAGAAACTAACTATATGTTATATCATGAATGTTGGTGGCCTTAGTGAACACGATGTACAGTACCTACGTGCAAAAGAACTTTGAAAGAATCGATATCAATTGTTATGCATACACGGTTATATTATTAAGAATCTGTTTCAACTTTCACCATTGATATTATGTTAACAATTATATATTATATTAATTAATTAGTATTATTAGTATTATTACTATAATAAACAAAACCTTCTTTCAAAGTTACTTTTTATAGATATTAATTATTATTAGTATATTATAGTATATATATTTTAGTATATTTTTTTAGTTGACTGGATGCGAGGATTTGATGAATCTATTATGAAATTGGCAAAATTGGCAGTATTGCGAATGCATGCAGTTATTGGGTATTTTAATTTTTTATTTTTTGGATTTTAGATTTAGATTAGGTCTGGTATCGTGATATACGAATAGTAATAGTAGAGGTTCTCGATCGAATAATTTAGATTCGCGATGTTAATTAATTTTCTGCAGTTCCGCAGGTATTTCGGGATACTTGTTACGAGACAATGCCTCTGTTGCAAATCTCATTATACTGTTCTTGCTGTGTAATCACAATTGCTCTTGAATGCTTCGTCTGTCCAATATATTTGCAGTCTGTCTCTTCGAACATTTATATCCTTTAACTAGCGAAGCTTTGTATTCACCGTACGTCTGAAATTATGTACTCGGGTACAAAGTTCTGTTGTCAGAGCAGACGAATTAATAGTCGTACTCCTTACAGTCTTTGTATAACTTTCGACTACGAGTTATATTGCATAACATACTCGTTATCGTCCAGAAGGGAATAATCACGACTAGCGTGCAAATAAGTTGTATCATTTCGAATAATAAAATAAAAATAATTACTAAATTAAATGTAAAAATTATACTGCGTTCAGCTACATATGGCGTATAATTTTTAGGAATTTTAACGTTAAGAAGAAATGTCGTAAAAATCTTCGACTCTCACTACCGCGAGTCTTAGATCTCGTTCCCTAAGCCAGCAGCCGCCATTTCCTCCGAAATTCCAGAAAACAGATCTCTTCCTCTGCACCCTCCAAGTTCCGTGTAACCTATTACGAGAACACTGGCTGAAATTCAGCCGTCTGATGCTTCTTTGAGCTCGTTCGCGTGTTTCTTATTTTGCGGGAGATCGGAAACCGGCAACGAGGATGGGTTTCCTTTCGCGTCCGTGTTCTCCGGGATGTTTCGGCTCCGTAACTCGCGCGTTTCCGCATCCCGTCTGACGCGTGCTGCTTTTTTCCGTTCTCATCTGCAATGCCTCCTTTAATTATTATACCGACTATACCACCTTGGAAAAAATTTCCTTCCTTTCCTACCACCCTGTCTCGGACTATTCGAACTTCCGGTCGTCGAAGTAACGGCAAAGATATGTAGGAATGGTGAGTGTGGCGTGATTAGGGCATAAGGTCGCCGTCCGTTCTTCGAGTAGTTCTCTGAGAGGAGTTCAGAGGATGGCGCTCTTTGGGAAGAGTTTGTTGGGAGACAGACAGTGTGAAAGGTCATAGCGTCTAGAATAAGTTGAAGGTGGAGGACGAGAGGTTTTTAACCCCTTGACTACGGCAGATTTTGATACGCAATGGCCGTACCATACTGCAGAAATGGAGTTACGATGTAAGCCATTTTTGTGAAAACAAGCGCCCTCTGTGTCAGAAAGCTAAACTACGCCGAGCGCCAATAGGCGTCCTCCGTGTCACAAATGCAAAATTTCTAAGCGCCTATAGGTGCCCACAGTAGCCACGGGGTTAATGAAAAGAGCACTACGTTTTCTTAACGGGACTTTATTATATACGGGGGACCAGATGCGAAAAACGGAGGGATAGCTTTTCGGGAAAAACCCGTGTCGTTGGAAAGGCGTAAGCGAATTGACTCTTTTTCGCGACTCATTAGGCGTTGAGGTCGTCCACGTGTCCGCGATCATGGGGCCCTGGTCGTAAAGACATAAACCAGGCCCCCATTGCCTCGAAACCCTCGATGTCTCGAAGGTGTCGAAAATATTTACAGGGAACCTTCGTTTTCCGCATTTAGGATGTGTCCTTACAAAGTCTTAAATTAGTTTACAATAAATCATATTTTTTATTATCTACCACCGTCGTTTTGCTGCCTCCTAAGCAATTCCAACAGATATTAACCTTCTACGAATTTTGCGTTCTGGGTGATTAGCGTGAGAAGATGGGAAGATGAAACAGTGACTAAATATCTAAGACTAAATATCGTACTATCTCTTCGCAGTACTATGCTTTCCCGTACAGGGTCAGATGGCAATTTCTCCTATCTCGATAAAAATGCTTCCTCGGCTGATGGAGAACGTGGGACATGAAATTTATTATATTCTTCATCAACCGTCCGCGGTTTCTGTCTCGTATCTCGGAGCTGGATCAGGAAACCGGGGCTTTCCACTGCGAGGCAGCCGAACTTCCGGCCATTGTACTTCTCCCGAACGCATTAGGTTCGCGTATGCACCCACGTACTGCCGACTATCCGAAATATAATCTCGCAAGGAGTGTGTTCTCCACTTATCGAAAAGCCATAACTCCGAAACGGTCGTGCAGCCGAGATCCAATCTACGGACGTACGTAATCGTGTACAGGCAGCCACGGAACGCGGCCGGAAATAATGGATCTTCGTCAGCAGGAAATTCGGAGATCCAGTCCGCGACGAAACGCTGATCGAGTCGTTCCGCTTGTTTGGATGATGTTTAACGAGCAGCTTTTTAAACGCGGAATACACAGATCTCAATGTTGTAAGAATATATAAGATTAGGCGAGCTCTACCGATAAGGCAGCGTGAGTGAGGAGCACGTAGCAATGATAATCGGGGTCTCAAATCGAAGCGGCGACCCCCTTGATCCGCGATTAATGGACAAAGGAGACCCATCCTTAAAAGGGCAGGTCGCGAAGCATACGAGGCAGTTGATAGACAGCTCTGAGACAGTGCTTAGACAGTTTCCAGACAGTGCATTGAGAGGAGTCACTGAGAGACAGTTATTAGCACATCTTGCGCGGGAAGCGACTAAAGTCGTTTTGCACGGATTATTATTATCGATAGGCTTTTGTAGTGTTTTTACAATAAGATCGGATAGACATGAGTGTTAATTGTACTTCATAGCTAGGAGCGTTTATTTAGCCCGCTACGCGGTGAGAGTTTGGCGGCAAAGTACCCGCGCAAGACGTGTTAGAAAAGAGTATTAGCGGCCAGTTCTTGTTGAACATTAGTAACCTCTGTTACAATTTTTCGTCATGGAAATCGAGGTTGCAACGTGGACGTGGGTGTTCGTCTTCGAGGTAGAAAAATTGGGTTAACCCTTTAACTGCTACGCCGAAATCACATGTTTCCTTCAGGACGCCACTAGTGCACCCCTAGATGCGAGATTTGTTATTAGACGAGCACATCTCTGTTTGAATAAGATTAATCCAGCATTAATCCTACTCAAATATCGTATATACGACTCTTTGTACTTGCTCTAACCAACAAATTTATAATTCAGTATAATGTAACATAAATACATATTTCATTCTCCCACTTGACAGGTATTTTGTGCAGGAGAAGCATTTATATTTTTATTTTCATCTTGGTTCCGATATATATTTTGAATCCTGTTGTGTCTGGAACACTGCAACTCGCTTAGGGGTTTCGCGGGGTTGTAAGGCCCGTTATGCTGCTGCGGCAATGTTGCTGGGATGCGGCCTACTCTAACTTTGATAGAGGTAGGCCTGGTTATTGTTGAACTGCAGAGAGTTCTGTAGTAGAGAGTCTCCTACGCCGAATTGTTGGTGCGTCTTGATGATGATGGCGTGGTCGTGATGGAGTTTTTAGGAAGATTCTTTTTGCAAATGCCTTGTAGGTAGTCCTATAAGGTTGGTCTATCTGCTGATTGGTTGGTATAATATTGGGCGTGTGTGCTAGCTTCAGCGACTTTCGGTGGTGGTGGTTGTTTAAACAATCTAGGTCCTTATGCCTGTCGTCTTAAAGGGTAATATGTCGGTCCTTGTCACGGTTTACCCAAGTGGTGGCTTAGGTGGCAATGAGTGTATAGAAGTCAAGGGACGCTGACAATAAGGACATAAAACAGTCCTCCACTTGACCTGGAACATTGCTAGTGATAGGGCCGCAACAAATCCAATACTATAATATCTATTTTCTTACGAAACTTAGACTATATGCAATTATTCAAAAAGTTGCTCTATTTTCCAAAATAAAAGGAGAAAAATATCGGAATTCCGAAAGCGAAGTGTAACACGATTTGCCAGCTGCCCTCGGCAAACAGAATCAAATGGACACGTTCGAAAGGGGTAACGCTATTTAAGAAACCACCCCGCAAACCGAACTCCCCGATTCAGCCACAAACACCGCACAAATTTGCATTCTTGCTATTCGCCATCAACCCCTGTAACGCCATTAACGCTCTGCGAGGTCGGAATAGCAAATTCCCCGTCGCGTTCGACTTCGTGCCCTGACCTAACCGTTAATCGATCTTCGAGAACCCGTCAGTCTTCGAGTTTTCTCTGATCGAGCCCGACAGACCGGCCGATAACTTTCGTCCAATCCACCCCGATCGCTTCCACCTTCGTCGTACACCCGGCGTCGTTGCTCGCAGAACGATTCGTCTTTATCAGACGCAGCGAAAGCAAAGAACGGGCAGGAGGGTGAGGGATGGTCGCGTAACCGAGAATTCCACGCGGAAACTGAATTTTCCTCGGCGAACACTGCAAAGTGCAGGCTAAAAGAGCAGGTAACTCGTTTCCGTGGAACTTCCTGTCGGCCAGATGCGAGGAGAAGAAGGCAGGGGTGGAAGACGCGAGCTGAGGTGTGCAAAGAACCGCGACGAAAGAGGGTGGAAGGGTCTTTGCCGCTTCAAAGATTAAATCGCCGTGAACATATTTATTCGGGCTTTCAAGCGGCAGTCATGGATACCATATTCCTTCAAATGGGATTTTATGGAGCGTGCTTGGTCGCGAATACTCTCGTCGTGATCGATGCATGATGGATGCTTTTCGCTGTACAGCGATTTTTCAGATTCCAATTGACGTTGGTCGGCGAAATTTGAGTTTCGCGTGTTTTGGTCTGTGCGAAGGGTCTTCTTGATTTCTGATGCGTTGAATTATTTTATAAAATTCGGACGAAGATTCTCGTTTCTTTATGATTGACACGATGAGTGATTATTATAGTTATGAAAGGTCTTATTAAATTTCTAATACAAATGAAGGGAATTGCGTATAGAGTTGTCTAGAGTGTCTACACGGATTCGTTTTTAAGGGAAAGTGTTTTATTTGATAAATCTCTGCACAATGTGTTATCTAATTTGCATATGTTTCGTTTAAAGACCGATATAATTAAATTTGTATTTTTAATCTTTCAAAATTGTAAATTTAAGCGACAGGATTCACAGTGATTAACCACCCTTTAAATTTAAAGAAATTTAGCAGTTCGATTAGAGAAAGCAATTGTTTAATTGATTAATTCTCCTTTTTGAAATTTTAAAAATTTTAGTGCCAAAGCAATTGATTCACTTTGATTAAATTCCCTTTTCAAGGATTTGAATATTTCCGCGTCAAAACACATAATTAATATCGATTCAGTCTCCTTTCCAAATTTTAAAAAATTTTAGTGCCAAAGCAATGAAGTTGCAGTGATTAAATTCCCTTTTCAAAGATTTGAATATTTCCGTGCCGAAGCACTTAATTAACACCGACTAAGTCTCCTTTCCTTTCCAAATTTTTTAAAATTTCAGTACCAAAGCAATTGATTTGCAGTGACTAAATTCCCCTTTCAAAGATTTGAATATTTTCGCTCCAAACATTTAATTAACACCGACTAAGTCACCTTTCTAAATTTTTAAAAATTTTAGTACCAAAGCAATTGATTTGCAGTGATTAAATTCGTTTTTCAAAGATTTGAATATTTCCGCGCCAAAACATTTAATTAACACCGATTAACGCTCCTTTTCAAATTTTTAAAAATTTTAGTGCCAAAGCAATTGATTCGCAGCGCTAAAATTACCATTTCGAATTTTTAAACATTCCCGTGCCAAAGCACTTAATTAACACCGATTAATTCTCTCTTTTGTAATTCTAAAAATTACAAATTCCCGAAACTCGATTGGTACGTTTAACTTTTTACACGTAAAATAAATTTCCATCTGTTATTTCGTTCAGATAATCGATTTAGGAAACGAGCTGCTCGTATATTACGCGCTTCGCTCTGCTTGGCATTCGAAATTTTTCTGCCGCATCTGTGACATAAGGAAATCATCATTAAGGGCACGAAACATCGCGACACCACGGACACCGAGGACTGAAATTATTTCTGCTCGTCGGAGGCAGTCTGATCGCCGCAGACTGGCTCGAAGGCGCTGCAACGCACGACGGACATTTAAGGCTAATGACTTTCTGTGTCACGTTATGAATTTTAATGAGATTCATAATTACGCAGCAGCTCGTGCCTTCCACTCAGCGAAACGAATTAAAGATAAAGCTCGAAGGGCTGGAAAGTGATCAATCATTACGATCGCTATTCTTTTCCATCCTCGCTTCCAGCATTACGAACTTTTCTCATCGAATATATACATTACTTGTATATATTCCAGAGGAAGCTTCTCCTCTGTGTATCACTTCGCGAGCGAAATATATACGATCTGCGAAGAGTATACGTTTAGGAAAAATGACGTTCAACTTTTCGCATTATACCAGGTGGAAACAGGAAATTTATTACTCACTGCATCCCAACGAAAATTATATTTTTCACGGACAGAAGGTACCCTATTTAAATTTCAATTGCAAATTAATTTGCCAATTAACTCTTACAACTTTGCACTTAGAATTCTTTGATTCGAAGTGAAACAAATCAAAGTTCCAAAACTCCGATGAAAATATTTAATATTGAACAAATAAAATTAGACAAACAATTCTCCAAATCAATAAATTCAAATTAATTAATTAATTAATTATCAGAGGGCTAGAATTAAAGCACGAATTCGTATATGCTACAATAAAGTTAGGCGAACAGCAAGGTTCTTATCGCGAAGAGATAAGAAACTAATCTAAAATATTTTCTATAATAATAAAATATTTTCTTATTGCGAAGAGATAAGGAAATTGCTATATTTAATGGAATACTTCGACAATCACGGAACACATATTTCGCAATACACGATATAACGAGGACTAAATTATTAGGAAAGAATACTAAGCACGTAAAATGATCGAAATCGATATTAACGTCGATATTTGGCACGCGGCTGCCATCTTCCATTTATATGCATGAACTAAATTGCATCAGAAGCACGTAGATTCCCAAAAGTATCAGTTGCTGCAGATTCTCATTAAGATCGGCGTAGCAAGTCGATCGGCGAGTGTAAAATATGGCGGCCATGGCTGGCGAATAAAACTGCAGCTGCTCGATACGGGATAAAAGTTCCGGCACTCTTTGAAATGGAATAAAATTTCGCGAGGAAGACAGGAGCCGAGGGAAGGAAGAAATCCTCTTTAATCCGTTTGTCCGAGGTCTCCGCGCGATATTCGAGGCTGGCAGCCAGGTCACGACTCCGAGATCGGCCCTGTTTGGATCGATAATGAAACTTTACGACGAAAGAAGGGCTTGTAGGTGTGATCCGGACTCGTGTTCGTCGATAAACACCCGGTAGTTTCTGTTTAAGTGGAAGAGGATCGAGCTTGTCGCCGGGGAAAACAGGCACCGATGTCGCGGCCATCTTGCCGAACTGCGAAAGTTTAATTACCTGTAAAACGTACGAACCGGTGGTACGGTCGACGAGGCGTTAAGATTGTCAAGAAATTTCGTGATCTCGACGAACCGTGAAACGAAGCACGATCTTTCCTATATTTCTTCTTCTTTTCTTCCCTCTCCCCCTTTTCCTTTCCTTTTTACCCCTTCCCTTTGGCTGTCGCGTGTGAATAATTGGATTGCCGAGTAAACGCGTTGGTTAATGGTGAGTTGTGAGAAAAGGGTTTCTTCGTTTGGACTCGTTCCTTTGAGCACAGAGATTAAAAGCATTTCTTCGCGAATGCAGTTTTCCTTTCGTTTTTCGTTAAACACGGGGGTATGTTCGACGAAAAATCAACGAATGACGTGGTATTATTTTCCTCGCGATATTTTTATAGAAATTGTTTACAGAAATTGCGGAGGAACTTGTTTGCGAACGGTTATTTTTATCTTCGAGGCATGATAGTTGGATGAGTTACCAGGTGACATAGTTTTTTAAAACGTGCAATAGAGACAGAAGGAATATATTCATTTCTTAACAGAAAATTGTATTATTTTGTTAAAGCGAAGGATCTGTATGATAATTTTTCGTTAGTTATAAAATAAAATACGAGGAAAAGAAGAAAACGGAAAATAAGAATTCACTGAAGATTTCTATGATTATTTAGAATTATTAAATAGCGAGCTACAAACTGTACGAGGGACCTATACAATAATTATAATGAAAAATTCACTAATTATATTGGGATTATGGGTTTTAATAGTAAAATAATTATTATATATATTCTCTTATAAGTCTTTTATTTCACAAGGAAGGTATATATGTTTCTTCTAATAACCGACTCCTCTAACATAAGACACATCTGCAGCTGTACCCGACTCTTGAGAGAGTGTCAAGTGGGTACGCGACCCCCCAAACTCCCATTGAATGTTTATATAAAACATTCCTTCAAGGAACTTAAATTCCATTCTAGTAACATAAAACATTCCTTCCAGATTGATTTTTGTCTATAGCTAAACTTATCTTTTCAACAAATTAATCCTAAATAACCCAATATTAATTTTTGATCATGATTACTCTACAATATTAAATACTGCCAATCTTGAAACATTGTCTGCACGAAAAAGAATAGCTGACCACAGTTTTATCTTTAATGTAATTAATAATCACAATGATTGTTCTTCTCTTCTTACGCAAATTAATTTCTATATATAATTTGTTTGCTTCTCTTTTATATATGAAATTTGATGTAAATAGAGTACGATCCGTTTATAAATAAAATAACAAAATAATGAAAAATAGACCAAATTTCGAAATATCGAGGAAGAACGAGTACACCGGCAAAGATGATTTTCGCAATTATTAATAAATGGCATTTTGAACAAGCATCGACGTTCGAAGAAATCATGCAAAGACTGCAGGAACATCGTTCACTATAGCCGCAATTTTCCTCTTTAGTCGCAGCTCGGCGTGGAATCGCAATTTCCATCGCGCGTTTCGTCGCCTCGCGGTCCGTTCTCACCCCCCTGGCGAGCAACCACTGTGTCGCAGCAAAAGTGAACTTCCTGACTGAACTGAAATATCCGTTATGATCTGCATCCTCGTTGGCCCGAGTACGAAAGTGGCGCGAGGGAACCGGCGAAATAAGGAGTAAAGTGCACAGGTGCGAGGGTGGAAGAGGCAAGTATGCGAGACATAGTCATCGCGAGGGGGTTGGCCAAAGGTAAGCGGTTGGGTGAACGCGAAACGAGGCAAGTACGTCGATGAATACGCGTGAAATTTCCTTGGATAATCACGACTATCCTCAAACATGAGTATTAACATCTCTTTTAATAAATATTGTGTTTGCGTCAGTTCATTCGCAGGTTTGAGATTTATTTCTCGTTATTTTTGCGTGAGGGTGGTAAGTGTGAAAGAAAATGGATTTTTGGACAGTGCGAAGACTAATGTCGAATGTAACTAGTGGCTAAACGAGTAAATAAAATAAAACCAGAAAAGTGTAACGTCGCGAGGGATGAAAATGGAGGTGTCACAGTTAGAGGCTGCAAGATAATTTATTTATTATTACACGTGTAGGAGTGAAATGAGTACGGCCCTGAAAGAATGTTAACAGTGTTTGGGGCATAGAATGAAAATGACCACGTGCAGGAGGATCGAATGTAAGGGGTGTTTGTGACAGAGGCGAGTGCGAGAAACGAGTGAAAGTTGATGAATGCCTCCTTTGTTTGAAGTACCTGGCCCACCTAGGAAATAGTGGTCGAGAAAGAAAGCCTACGAAAGAAGGCAGAGTGCAAGGTTTGAATGCCAGCCATAAATCGATATTACACGTCTTAATCATCCCCATTCTCAGCAATTTCTCGAGAGCAACAATCCTAAACATCCCAGCGACTAGATCTCGCTCTATTAAGATCTTAATTAACATACTACACAGACTACAGAGATCTTCCGAATCCTAAAGAGGTCACTGTCTACCTTGCCAGTTACTATCCACGAAACGCATTCGAAAAGACAAATAACGCTGACAGACGAACAACTGGAGACACGGGTCAAAGTATGAAAATCCAGACCACGAAGGAGGATCTAAACACGCAAACGTGCCCGTTCTCCAGAGAATCCGAGAGAGTCCGAGTGCTCCCTGAAACGTACCATAACGATTTTCACGGTAAACATTTGCCCATAGCTCACGCTTGCCGTTGCGGTTCAAGTTAAATTGCCTTCAAAATTGCATCCCCCTCGGCGTTATAATGGTAACCCGGCCACTGACTCGGATCGCTCGCATAAATTTCAGCCGTTGGCCTCTGCCAGGACTCGCGGCAGCTTGGGCGCGTCGGTAATTGACCGATGATAACGATAAACACCAAGTTTTACGCCTATCCATCCACGGCGATAGCGCGATCAAGCGTTTCGAATTTCGCGCCACAGATTTACACGCGCAGGATCTCGTCTTGCGCCGTTGTTCGCAGAATTTCGCAGAAAAGCAATCTTTCGAATTGATCCTTTGTATTCGAATTCGTAAATATTATAATATCGTTACTGCGTCGTGCGTATGGAATTTAAGACTAATACCGTCTATCGAGCGTTTCAAATTTCGCGCCACAAATTTATATGCTTAGAATGTCGTCCTACCTCGTTGTTCGCAAAATTTCGCAGAAAAGCAATCTTCCCATCCGATTCTTTGTATTCGGATTTGTGAATATTTTAATATCGACACTGTGTCGCGAGTATACAATTTAAGATTAATGTCGTCTATCGAGCGTTTCAAATTTCGCGCCACAAATTTATTCGCTCAGGATGTCGTCCTGCGTCGTTGTTCGCAAAATTTCGCAGAAAAGCAATCTTCCTATCCGATTCTTTGTATTCCGATTTGTGAATATTTTAATATCGTCAGTGTGCCGCGAGTATATAATTTAAAACTAATGTCGTCTATCGAGCGTTTCGAATTTCGCGCCACAGATTTACACGCGCAGGATCTCGCCCTGCGTCGTTGTTTGCAGAATTTTGCAGAAAGGCAATCTGTCAAACTGATCCTTTGTATTCTGATTCATAAATATTATAACATCGTTACTGCATCACGTGTATAGAATTTAAGATTAACGGCGTCTATCGAGTATTTCAAATTTCGCGCCACAAATTTCCGCGAGAGTAACCTCACTCGGCGTTCTTATTGGAAAAATTTCACAGACGAATCTTTCCTGCTGCATTAATCCCTTGCATTGGGGATATTGGCGAATTTTTTAATATCAAAAGAACGTATGAAATCCAAGGTAGATGTAAAAGATGGATTAATAGGAATTACCCTTGACGCGAGGGGCGTCAAGATTAATGGTGGCCAGGTTCAAAAGAGGGCATAAATGTTAAAGCGTAACCTCAAAATAACGCCTGTGCGATATAACCAGCAGGAGGAAGTGTAAGATATATCGAGCTGCGAAAAAACATTTTAAACCACTAATTACTACGATAGCTGATTTCGTGTAAACTTAGTTACCAACTGAAACTCCGCTGCTTATCGAGCAAAGTCCAACATTAATTTAACTTTTCGTATTTGCTTTACGAAACCAACGAATATTTCGTTTAACTGTAAAAATAAAGAAGGACAAGTGTAAAAGTCAAATAACAGCCGCTCCCGATGTTTCCATTTCACGTGCCCGATAGGCGTTGTGCATAAATGTTTACCAGCTAGGTATAATTACCGCGTAAATCCGTAATTCGAAGGAATTTTTTGACACGGACAAACGCAAGAGAAATCTGCTTCTTTTTCACCGCGCGTAAAGCTGTAAATATGACGTCGTATTTCCCGGTTAGCTTGGCAGCAAGACAAATACGCCGGAGCTGATCACGTAAATCGGAGTCCAGCGATTTATTTGCATTAATCAGAGGAATGCAAAGACGACGGAACATCGATATGCGTTACCCTCCACGCTCGAGAAAGCGTGAAATATTTCTGCAAGCGACGAGTTGGCTTATCCTCAGACTGATTTCGGGAATCGCGTCATATTTCTGTATCCACCGTGAGACGGCAAACCCAGCGAGACGACGTGGTTCCTTTTGTCTCCGAGCAAATCCTTCGAGGGTTTAGCTTCACTCAAACGTCCAGGACTAAACGTTTTTTCCCGTCGTATCTTGTTACCGAATTTTTCTCCACACAGGACTTTTTGTCCAAGTTTTAATAGTCGTGGGAATAAAATTCAGAGGCCAGTATCGTTGGATTGTTGGGTGACAGCGAAACGAAGGTGGTAAATAATAAATATAATTTATCGCGAACTAACCTATACTAAGCTTACGACTTTCACACTGACTATCTCACAAGGAACTGTAGGGTTTCACACCCTTGCACCCTTATTTTACGAAAGAGAAAGCCCTTCGTTGGAATTCCAGGAAGACATCGCCCAGGTCCAAGGCCAACGGCCACAGATGGGGATGTTTAGGCCCCAAGCTGGGATGTTTGGACTGGAATTCAGCCAAAGAGGCTACCTACACGTGAAGAAGAGGCCACGGAGAGGGGACACACCCTATAAGACTGCGGGGGATGCGTTTCTGGGGGATGCATTCGCCTACGAGACTAGGACTGTGTTAAGCCTTGAAATACCGTTTCGGTGGTATTGTTACTCATCAGGAAGAACCATATTGCCGACTCCGTACCCAGGTGAAACACGATGGCACCTTGACGGCACCATCATATGCGCCAATGCCTGGAATATGGAGCAATAATTCAGTTCCTTTTTCCATTTGTAAGCCTTACACTTCAAATTCAGAAACTCCATCCAATTGCAAATAACACAGCCCTATAACACGTTCTATAAAACAGCGAGGGATGCGTTTTTGATGCATTCGCCTACGAGCATAAAGTGAAAATAAAACATTTACCTATCAGCAAAAAGCTTCTATAGCAAAATCTTCTACAGTTGTGTATCCTATATTTATATTTCAGTGCTTATTCCATTAAATTCCTTTTAACCCTTTATACTCGAGAGGTGACTCTCACAATCAGTCACCATTTAATCAAATTCTAAAGATCGACGTTAATTAACATATCAAATATAAAATTACCTAACGATGTGCGGAATGTCGAAGAAAAATTACGCCTTAATTTGCATATGATTTCTCATTTACCATTTTAAAAATTTCGTCGACTCTATGACAGAAGGTTTTCGAATTACTATTTTTCTGTAACGAAAAAGTCGTCGAGTGCAAAGGGTTAAAAGTCCAACTGATAATCCTATTTAACTTGAACGAGAAGAGAGTCAGCCATATTTGGGTGATGGGGCTTACATGGAAGCATACCCATCAGCCAGATATGGGTGACACGACGATGTATGTGTTAATATTAAGGATGGAATTTTAGAGAGGAACTAGAGAAGTGTCTGAGAGTCGTGTATCTAGAGCTAGAGGAGATCAGAGTGCCTATAGATCGTCAATTTATAGTTCTATCGCTATGTATCCTTTGAGGTCTCCAAGTTCAGGGAACTATCTCTGATTTGTTCCGGACTGCACTGGACATTCCCTTCGAGAAATCTAATAAAGGGTTTCGCTGTACGTCGGCTAACTATCTCCAACATTTCCTCATCGCTAAATACTTTATCCTAAAAAGTACCATATATAATACACGAACCAGAACTTCGAAGCGAACTTCCAAAACCTGCACAAATCTACTTACCTATTCCCTCACACCTTGTCCCAGCCTCAATTCCTAACTATAATACCTTCATCATCCATTCCTAACATTTCAAACAAGTTTCTGCGCGTGTATGACAACGGAGGGGCTGAAATATCTTCGACATTTTGAAAAATATGTTCGTATGTAATATGCAAATCAAAGATTCCTCGAAATTCCACTTTGACAAGTTCACTTAGATGTTATTCAGCCCTCAGCTGAAGCCTCGATTCCTAGCTAGAATACCTCTATCGTCTATGTTAAATAACTCGAAGAACTTTCTACGTGTGTGAGATCAGAAAGGAAGAACTTCGTTCTGTTAGGTCACCTAACTTCAATATCTCTTCTTTGGTGGTAGTGGATATTTCATTTTGGAAAATATGTATATATTGCATAAATTCAAAATTCCTCGAACTCTCCCTTCCATTGTATCTGTCTATTACTTCATTCCCTTATTTTTATCCTTAATTTCTAGTTCTATCTTTGTGATTTATGATCCACAGCTTGAACATCTCTTTATCTGTGTACAGAAAGAAAGAGAGGGTTTCGTTGTACATCATCTAATTATCTCTAACGCGAGATAATAATCGCATTATTATCATTAGATACTTCATATATGATTCACGAAATTGACTGATATATTCTCTGTATATCTCTAATAGCTTTATACCTCTCTACGTATCTTCAATACGTTGCTATGATTACCATTGAATATTTCATCTATGAAAATAGTTCCATCCATAACTCATAACCTAGAATCCCGCAAACTTCCAATTGCACAAATCCACTGACCTACATGTTGCGTTCCCGAATACTGCAACTCTCTCTATTGGAGTTTCGCGGGGTTGTAGGGTCTGCTACGCTGATGCGACAGGGTTGAGGATGCGGTCTGGACAAACTTAAGTGATCTAGACCTGGTTACGCTTTCAAAACGATTGCGCAGAACTCAGAACTTGGAATTCAAATCTCAGAACTCGGTACACAGACTTAAAAGCTCAGAACTCAGAACTCAATGTACAAATTTAAATGCTCAGAACTCAGAACTCTAACCTCGGAATTCAGATCTCGGAACTCAGTATTTAGATTTCAAAACTCAGTACTCAGTACTCAGAACTCAGAATTCGGTGTTTAAATCTTAGAACTCAGTATTCAGATCTCAGAACTCAGTATTCAGAACTCATAACTTAGAACTTAGTTGGCGTATATCAATTGTCGCACTACTTCCGAATTTTAGCAAAATATAACGAAGCGAAATATAATTGAAATCGTCGATTGAATGTAGTCTACTTATCACGAGAGTTTATACGCGAATCTCCTTGGTCGACGAGTACCGGTGTTTTTATAAGTTTGGATGTGCCATAATCAACTTGTGTGGATTGGAACTGATAAGTGCGTATTTCCCTATTGGCACCGGTTTCAGAATTCTCCGGTAATAGTAGAAATTTAAACAAATTCTGACCGCACTTAGCCATGTCTTATAGCCCTTAGCTAAGAACTGTCGCGCGTAGTGTCCAAGTGACAAGAGTATCCGCGAGTATACTATATAATAAACAAATAATCCAATCTCCAACTCAACTAAGAAAGTTCGGTCTCGAAACCAAACACCACACCATCACCGTTTATAACCACCCCAATTCTCAACCACTATACCTCCGTCATTCATACCCAAGATCCACCTCGACCAGCTCTCGATCCACGCCCAACGCCAGGGAACCAGAACACCGGATGAAAGGAATGCCACGATGAAACAAAGCCTCGAGAACTCGAATTTCCCCTCGGAGTTGCGACGCGAGTGGTCGCGAGGACTTTCCGACGTCCAATTAGAAGACGAAAATCCGTTTAACGCGGAGGCTGGACGGTGAGAAAGGTCGTAGCGAGCTCGTCCCGTGACAAAGTGTCGTATTCCTGGATAAAGGCAGTCGCAGCCGACTTCGTCGCTTTATATTTAGCATTCGCGGACGTCTCGCCGGAGTCTGGTGTCCGTCGTTGGTGCCTGGCAGATACTCGAGACAACGGCCACGACGAGGACCAGGAAGAGCCGTGAGAATGGAAAAGGGACGGAGGAAGAAGTCGAAGGGACGGCGAGGAGCACGTAGGGCGCGACTCGAGTGGACAATGCCTGTTCTGTCGGAGTACAAAGGCTCTTCTGTCGAAACCGGCGCCACCAGAGATACTCGTCTCGGAAACAGGGACGAACCGAGATCCGCGAGCCCCTGGGATTGCGAGTAATAAGACGCGGGACTATCCGGCCTGGAATTTCGAACAAAGCCCCGTCCCCGTGGCCGCGTTAATTCTTAAGCAGCGAATCGTTCTTACGATCCTGCGAACCCAAGCGGCGACTCTCGGTCGCTGGATCTTTACGATGTAGGCTTTGGAGATTAGATTTCTATGGCCCTGTGGCTGTTGAGAGAGATTCGTTCCACGCTCGCGGAGATGAGATCGGGGGGTGATTGGGGAATAAAGTTGGGTGGGCATATGACAAGGTGTGGTTTTAATCCCTTTAATCTATCTCGTGTAGGAGTATGTAAGAGTATGCGAGCTTCAGTTTACCGATAAGGTGGCGTGAGTGACGAGCACGTAGCAGTGACAACTAGAGTCTCAAAACGAGGCAACGATCCGCTTGATCTGCATGGCGAATTAACAAAGGAGGCCCACCTTTAACCACTTGCGCTGGCAAGAAATTCACAGACACCTGTGCCAGAACGGTCCAGTGTTTCTGTGACACTTGCCTGACGTGTATACCACGCTGCTGGCGATTCTATGATAAAAGCATTACGACGTGCGTGACACGTCTTTCGAACGAACGGACCCACAAGTCTTACGCGACGGATGAGAGTGGCGTGCGTATATCGTATCCAGAAGAATAAAATCGAATCGGCCACCGAGAGTTAGACTCTTCTCTTCTCCTCCCCTTAGACTTGCAGAGTATACGATATATTTTTCAATTTTTGGTTTGGATAGGAGATCGTGAGTGTGGAATGTGAGTGTTTATTGAGTTAGGTGAAAAGTGAGGTTGGTACGTTCAATCAAAATTATTGGAATTTCTTTGCTAGTAAAAGGAATGTGCAATTATCATTATTTTATTTTATTTTATTATTTGGAAATGAAAAAGGTGTACATCATACGTGTATACGAAAAGCAAAAGTGTATACAATAATTACGTTCACACTGCGACCACAATGGATGTGGATAGAAATGGAAGCCAATATCTTCTAGGTTTTAACACGTTAGTATATTTAGAAAAAAAATATTTAAATAATGAGAACAACTCGCAATAAATTATTTTAAAGAAAAAGATGATTGACATTTTCTAGAAAATTCTTCTTTCTCTCACTCTTATTAATTGTTACATACCCATACATACCCTCTTTGATGATTCACACGTAACTGTTTGTTAATGGCGGATGAAATATCGATAACAATAAGAACAATTCTTTATTTAATTACAAAAAGTAATCAAACATAAATATTAAGTATAAATTCAATTAATTCCTCGCAATCACATGCTCACACCTATTTTCACTGTTACAACTCAATTACAACTGACCTATGTCCAATCTCTCTGGTTCGTTCTTTCTACTTTCATACATTACATAACATACACAATTTACGCAACACCTCGATCATTACACGCATAATCATATATCACGATAACCTGAATCCATTAGATATTGGCATCCCATGCATACTTGTCCCACTCATCCCTTTCTTACAGACATCGCTCTTTTATTATATCAGTACATATATATTTAAATCTACGTTAACCATTACCACAATCTTTTCTTCTGACACATTCGTCTAAACATTTTTCCACATTTTCAATCATTCAGCACTCGCACATATTACATTTATATCATCGCAAATGAGTTTCACTTATTCAACTTCATTCGCGCATAAAATCAACACTCACCGACACTCCGGTTTCTTTTCAGTACCTGCTATTTTCGCGAGTTTAAATATTTATTCTCGCAGCTGGAATATTAATACGAAATTTCATTTGTAATTACCGAAGTTCTACGAGTGTTCGTAATTTCGCGTAAATCGTAGAATGATAAATCCAGATGCGTGTTCTGCTGGTGCAGTGTAATTTGACTTGGACAGTTTTCCTTCGCGTTTCGCAGTACAATTTGCTGCAGTTTCATTGTTATTACGTATGTTATCGGAGCATTATCAAACTTCAACGGCATAATTCAAACGCGTGCGTGTATATTCGGTTATCGAGTTGCAGAATTATCGATCAAAGTTGCGCAACGACCTTATCGAATGTTGCAGACGAAAGAGATTTAATTCGGCTACGTTCCCCGGGTCTATTGTATTATAACCGTTGTATCCCCGGTATTAATTTCTTTTGCCTTTATTATTTGAGCGTTTGCACCGCTTCATTATCTCGTTTCGTTTTAATTATTGATCTCGCGCTTCGCGGAACTCGCAAACAGACGGAGATTACCGTAATTGCCACGTCGGCCCGGCGCAGAGCGTCGAAAGAATGGAAAAATATCCGACTTGACGTGGTTCGAAATTACGGCACGAAGCACGGCTCTTAATTACGAGAGCTCATCGCTCTTCTGAAATTAGCTCGGCTTAAAACTCGATGGTTAACACGCGATACCCGAAAACGATCATAACCGTTTGGCCACCCTCGATGTTACTCGCGCTGCCCTTAATCGCAAGAGTGATCGCGAAAAGCTGTTACTCAATTACGCGGAACGAAGCAGTCGCGTAGAACGAGAAAGTTCGCCCGATGCAAAATCGTGAGGAACATGATTCAACGGGACGAACAATTCAATTTACTGTAGCGACCATCAATTGGTGACCCACCCTCGTCACTAAAGGGATTTCTCGCAAGTCTTCGGAAAAACCTCCAATTCCTATATATATAACTGCCCGACCTTCCAATAGTATTCCCGTTTAAGGCAGGGCCTGTTAGGGTAGTCTTACTGACGAGTCCACTAGCAAGCCCGGGACCAAACGCATCCCTTCCTTTTCCGTCCCTTCTAGCTACACCACCATAACCACCACATTACCAACTACCAAGTTTAGAGATTTACTTTTAATTTTCTTTCGAGTAAATTATTAATTAGGTGTACCATTATAGTTCCGTTTTCTAGCTTCTTTTGTAATTCCACTTGCAGAATTTTAATACCTAATCAATCTTTGAATTATTAATTGTTATTATTTTTTATTTTATTTTGTTTTTCCCTTACGTACTATCACTCGTGAAACCGTGAAAACGATGAGAATAGCAAACGCCCTGTCCTGAATTAATTTAACAAATTTTATTTTCGTTTAAATCTAATAGAAACTTAAAATATATTATCACGCATTATAAGCTTACCCGAGGTGATAGGGATGAATACGGAAGTTCAGAAGTCGCTAAATATTTTATTTTCAAACCCTGGTAGTGGACGAAAAATCTCAGGTCGAGGGAGCGCGCGCCACGTGCATATAGTCTCACAATTTTTTGACAGATGACAAAATAACGTAAGGATTGTTTTGAAAAAATTTTCTCTCATCCTAGGAGATGGCAGGATACGTTGGAACAGTTGGATCGCGTTCAGAAAGAATTTTCTAAGCTCTAACACCTTTGAAATCCATGGACGTTGTATCACGTCCACAGTCCAGCAGTCATGTTGTAGCGTGGCGTCACACAACTCTGCAGGAATGAAAGGATTAAAATTAATTTGTTCATCGTAATGTCTGAAATAAGGTATTTTATTAGCAAGAAAAATTTAGAAAAGATATAATCTTCGAAAAAATATTTGACGAATATTCGATCTGTGAATATTCGAATTCTTTAACTTAACTTATCGGCATATTTGTTTGTAATTTCCATCAGGATGCATTACCGAAGATTATGGTCTCTTATTAAATTGATAATAAAATGAATTCGGTAATTTTTGCGATGACTTTCATAAAATAATTCTACCCTTAGATGCACGAGTGGCGAACAATGAAGGTGACGGCGATTATTCGAGATAAAAGCATGGGTGACTAAACACACTTAGGGTCGAGTTAAAAATTAAGCATCGAATGATAGGCTGCGATTAATGAAGCGTGGACGTTGAGGTAGATGCACGATAACGGGCGATTGCCTGTCGAATTAGTCGATACGGATGATTACTCCCGAATGAGGCTCCGTCGATGACTAGGGTAATTAGGCTCGTCTCTTCAACGTTGCATTACACGGCCTGCGCCACTGCTGCCACATCATTGGCCAGACATTATTCCAGTGACTGTGACCATACATAAATGCAAATGATGGTTCATTGACCGATATCGCTCGAAATAAGGACGAATGATTCGATCATGCTTCGCCCTCCAGTGGAAATTTCCATATCCAAATGTCGTTGACAACAGTCTATAAAATCATTATGAAATTAATTTTTTATTTCGCGTTTCCAAGCTTTTTTTTGCATTGTTAATTATCTTTTCGCGATATTGGATGGAATGGAGAATAATGATTATTATTTATGATTATTATGGATCGACTCCTTTAGTAATTTAATAGTTGTTTAACGTTTGTTGCATTTTTTGGAAAAAATTATTATGACAAATTAATTATAATTATATTATACATATTTATGTCATTTAAATGGTATTGGAAGATGATACAACACTAAAGATTTAGTTTCATTCGCTACAAAATTAAGAAAAGTTAGCTTAATTAAATTCATCTTTCTAAAATCCACCGTGTTAAAATTTTACTTGCAATTTATTAATATTTCTTTTCTAAAAAAAATCTAGATTCGTTTATGTTTATTAATATTTATTTACGAAAACGAAGAGCAAAGTAACTGTGCGAAATTAACTGTGCGCGTCAACTATATTTGCCACTTCGAATATCAGAGATAATTATAAAAGGAATACATTTCGAATAACGTTTAATAATTCATTAATCATTATCGAGCAGCGAAACTTTCGTAAAGATACTGGAATCGATGGTTATCAATTTTATTGCTAATACGGCCAGCTTTATAACGCCATTGTTTCAGGATGCAAATTTGTCATTAAGTATTCACGCTGTTGCTGTGAACTTCCATTAAAATGTGCTATCTTAAAAAAATGTGACGCACGTTCATTTTTGCCCCTGTTATTTAACGATAAATTATATTAATACCTAATTGCCTTTTCGTGTAAAAATTTCTCACGCCTTTGCTTCACAATTGCTTCGAACAATGATAAACCGAAGTTACTGGTTTATGGTAACGCTAGGTCATGCTGAAATTCATACTAAATTCCACATAAACAATAGCTATTAATATAAACGACCATTTTAAAATACCATTTATTTCTTGAGATATACCACGGGTTTAATATTATACTTTGACACAATTCTCAGTATATTAAAGTTGTAGTATGAAAACTTGTTACAATTTCTACTATAATTCGTTTTTACTGTCGCTTTTGTTTAATTAATAGCGAAATATGTTTGATCATGTATGATATAACATATATATTCATGTATTTTCAACATCAGACGTTTATGCCTGACCAATATTGGACTTTTACTACTGACGGTCTACTCGTATCCCTGTTTCGTTAATACTTCTCAATTATTTAAATAACCAATGTCTGTATCGTTGTTGAATATTCCAAAAAGTGTGTTTTTTGAGTCTTTTATACTCTTTATTGTGTCAGATTTTGAAATAATTTTTTTTTTTCGCATACTCGTGTTGCAAATTTCACAAATTTTCAGCACATTTACGCATTTAACGAGATCTTTACACACGAAACATAAAATCAACGTTTAAAATGCAATTGGTGTATTTTACTTTTATATTTGAAAAAACGAAACACACTTGTGCCTCTTCATTTTTATCGTTTCGTCCTTTCGATACGCGGATTAAAATTTGCAAAAATTCGTGGCATCCATGGCTTAAACAAACTCGGGCTAACTGGATTTATTATACAACCTCGCATATCGGCGTATTATTCGTTTTATCGAAATAAATATCATCATCGGGGATTAAGTGGAAATACGGGAAGTGTATAAATCGTTCCTTTTTTATTTTTAATTACTCGCAATTTATATTTCTCGTTTTCATATCATCCTGCGCCCCAGAAACGAAGGATTCAATTAATTACTAATATTATTTCAATGACTAAATTTATATTGTAACTTCGGTTGAAGCTTTTGAAGCAGAAAATTTATTTGCGTCTAAATCTCTTACAGTAACTTAATACTAACTTGCAGTATAAAAGAAAAAAGTCTTTGAAGTATTAATCAAACCGTATCAGTTCTACTACATTGTCCTACTGTTTAATTAATAAAAATCTCTTTGATAAAAAATTTTTCGAAAAAGAAAAAAGGTTTAGAAATAATTTTTGACTCTGTGTCAACGATTTCATCACACCTCAATAGATTGCTGTACGAAAAACAGGGGTTGAGAACCACTGCGAGTCCACAGTATATTCTTTTGAACATCCAATTTTCTTTTCGATACTTCCTCATTATTTTATATATTTCATCTCGCACAATTGAAAGCAATTTTTCTCATTAATTACATCGATAATAGAATTAGAATTTTACACGAACTATTATCACGAATTATTTCTTCTTCGGATCACTTGAATCACTCGATCAATTAACACCCTGTAGCAATCCAAACAAGCGTGCACCAAAGTCTCCATCGAGCACTCGTGCAGGTCTCCGCAGTGCATCACCTCTAGCCATTTCATCGCGCTAATTTCCACGTAGATCCTACATGCAACCCAATTGTCAAACTCACAAAGCGCTCGATCATCCGCGACCGTCGTCGACCTACGACCTCCTAATCTCCCATCCTGCTTATCGAGAACACCGCGAAACATTCGGCACGTTGACAGAGCGGCCAGCCTTCCGTTCCACGACTGACCATGAAACAACAACCACAGTTTCACGGGATCCGAAAGATTAATTGCGCCGAACGCGTCTCTCCGATGGACTCGTGAAGTAAATTCCAGTTTGCGCCTGCATTATCTCTGCCGATAAATATTTCGCGCCCGATGCTACATCGGAAAGCCATTATGAGCGTAGCGCCGCTCTCTGTCCGCCATTTGCGCCCCCTATGTAGCGCCGCTGGACGCGGATGAAGAGGACAGCGATGTGCATCGCGTTGCAACGAAGTTGTAATTTCTGTACTCAGCGGATCGAAGGTTCGAGGAAATTTGAATAAATAATACAACTTTTTAAATTAATTACGAAGGTGTTTGACACGTTAAGTGCCCAACCTGCTTTGCTTTCCATTCCGTTTAGGCCCAGACTCGGCCGTCAAGTGGACCACTGGCGGCGGGCGAAGTGTTTATAAAACTCGGAGATACTGTAACAATTGTTATAACAGGAATTCCCAAATGTTAGGGCTAAAGATGGCGAAGAATTTAACACCAAAAGTTAGCACCTTTTGGTCCTAGTTTGGACCGGTCCCTGAGGACTGGTCGGGCCTGAATGGAAAGTTTAACGTCGGTTCTTAGGGACCGACGTGACACTCAACGTGTTAACGAAACCAAGTTGTCTTTGGGTATCTCGAATATTTTAAGAAATTAAGATAAAGAGGACTGTAGCGACCAACGTTCACACCCTCACAGTTAGATGAAAAATCTCGACTTCAATAAATACAAATTCCTATACTACCTATGTATATACCACCTTACTGACGAGTCCACTAGTAGGCCCAGGACGAAATGCATACCTTCTTCGTGTTCTTCTACCTGCTACCTATAATAGATACCATCAGGTAACACCGTAGGAACCACGCGATATTTATTAATACCTTCGGAGGGAGAATAGGGGGCACAGGACCTCCCATTTTTTCATAAATTTCGTCGAAGCTCTAGTTCAAGGGAGCTTCTACCTCGGTAGAAGATACAATTTTTTGACAAATTGTGTTGGGGATTTGGTATCTCGAAAATTTGGAGAAATTTGTATAACAAGTGCGATTTGAAAGCCAAGTTGCACTGTTGTGCACATTTTTATTGGCAATCGTAATTCCTACGGTTCACGTTCGATCGAAGCAAACCAGCAGCGTAAATCTATCAGCCATTGCACTTAATCTCGGTTTTGGTATGGAACATCCTAGGAAACAGCACGACCGTGGATATATGCTAATTTTATAGGCCACGCAGGAGCGCGCTATAGTGTGACGAATAGGGGTGGAAGGCTAAATGGCTGCTGCTTCGGAACAAGCATCCGAAACACGAATATCAAAAATGCCATAATCAAATTTCCTTGCACGTTATTCTCGTTATATTTAAATTTTCTCAAATTTTTTAAGTACGCGATACAAATTCTGCAACATCCCTCTATATAGTGTCAAAATTGAAACTTGAGATTCCATTGTGAGGTTTTATACGTGTGAATGCGAATAAGGTTGAATAAGTGAAACTCAATTACGATGATATAAATATAATATGTGCATGGGTATGTAACGGTTAACCCTTTGCACTCGAGAGGCGCCTTTCAGTCGCCTTTTGATAAAATTTCGAAGCTCGATATAAATTAACATTTAAATTATAAATCAAATTTAAAATAATATAACAGCGCGCGAGGTATCGAAATTAAATAATTTTACGTGTTAGTTACTATACGATTTCTTATTTATTGCTCCAAAAATTTCATCAGCCTTATAGCAGAAAATTTTTCAACTTGTACCCTTCTTTAGCCAAAAACTCGTCGAGCGCAGAGGGTTAATAAGAGCGAGAGTGAGAGAGACAGAAGAATTTTCTAGAAAATGCCAATCAATTTTTTCGTTTAAAATAGTTTATTGCGAGCTACCTTCATTATTTAAATATTTTTGTCTAAATATACTAATGCGTTAACTGTTAAAAAAGGTAGAAGATATCGGTGTCCATTTCTATCGACAAAAGTAACCCACATTTTTATTATCCAAGCTTCCTATACAGTCTCGCGCAACTTTATATGTGATCGATAAATCTACGATCTTTAGAAAAAGGAAAAAGAGAAAGCTCGGTTAGGTTAGGTTAGGTAATACACTTTACGTCCAAGAAGATTCCCATTCTCTCAAACACACCGATCATAAATCCACGTTCTCTTCAAGCCAGACTACTACGAAATCGGCGCGTTCCAGGGGAATTTTACAAAAATATGCGAAGGAAGCGAGCGAATTGCCGCAACCTGCTCGTCTCAAAGAAACCGGGACGTCGCGTGGTTTCAAGGGTCTCGCGGTTCAAAGATCAACGAATACGTAGCATCCCGCGACGCGCCATCGCCGTAGAAACGAACGCGCGGACTGCGCCATTTTCCCTCCCTTTTTCTTTATTTTTTTCCCCCTTTCCCCTGAGTTCGCCGTCTACGACCGAGCCCGGGAAGAAATTGTTACGGCAGCGAGAGAAATGAAAAATGGTGCGCTATAACCGTACGTCTTACGCGGAAGCCTGTTGTCTCGTAAGCCGAGATGCAGAAGCTTGCAAAGCTCCGGCGACGCAGTCTCATCCGTGACATTAATAATTGCGGCTTGTGTACCCACGAAAATTACTCTCTTTATCTGTCGTCCTTGTCCTCCGCCATCTTGCGCCACCCGACTTTCCACCTCGCCTTTTCGCCCACTTCTCCTCCCCCCACCTTCGTTTCTCTTCTTCCGGCCGCAACGTTTCTTTTCGCCAGCCTCCTTTCACCGAGGTGGTTATATTTACGAAGCTTTAATCCCCGGCCGAGTAGAAAAGCCCGACTTTAGTCGGCCGGTCGGCCGAGCACGCGCGGCACAAGTGTCACTCCCTTAGAAATTTCGTAAACGCCCCTATCGTCCGGCTCTTTCTATCGGCCTGCATTCCGCACAATGAGAGTTCTAATGGACGTCCTCGTCGCCACTCGATGCACTTCCGGTGTTGGTGTAGCTTAAAAACTCCTCGTCTCTTTTCGCACACACGGGGATAAATGAGAGCTTAGGCTAGCTGGTTTCGCGCGATGGGTTAGGTTTGGATGCTACGGGGAATGGAAAGGTGTTGGTTGAATGGTTTGGCTTCGGTATTGGGGAGTTTTGGTATAGGTGGTTAGTAACACGAGGGGTATGATTTGTAGAGAAACGGATTGGACGAAGCTCGAAGTTAATGTAACGTACGATTTAATAATTCTGACGACTTTTGAATTAGCAACTGAATCCCTGATTAAGAGGAAAATTTACGGTCTCCTTGGTAGGTAAATTCAACCCTTTTAGAATATAATTAATTTGCAATGAAACTTAGAACACGAAGGTTTCTTTTTTGGAGAAATGGGTAGGTCGAGGTTAATATGATTTATGGTTTAATAATTTTGATAATTATTGAGAATTAGCAATTGAATCGCTGATTAAGGAATTGAAGAGGGTTACAGAAAATTTAGGAAAATGTATAATGTTTCGGTACATTCGATCTTTCCAGGATATAGCTAATTGGTAATGAATGTTTTACGAGTAAATGGATAAACTGATAACAATATTTATTGAACAGTATAACAACACAACATAAATTATAATTAAATCACATAAAATAAATTCGCTTCTCACTGCGATATAATCTATGCAGGACTCTTCCACACACAACGTCTATTTCTGATGACTGTCATTCATTCATTAATTGTTTTTCACGACTCTCTGTCATACTCGTCACACACATGCATTCTTCCACGCAAACATTCCTCACACTTATACCAAACATTCTATGACAACCACTACCACATGTTTTCTGTTTCCCTCTGATATTCCAATCTATATTTTAGCCCTTCATCTTATTTTAACCCTCTGCATCCGGCAATTTTTTCGTTAAAGAAAGATAGTAATTGGAAGACTTTCTGTCATAAAGTCGACGATATTTTTAAAACGGTAAATAAGAAATCGTATGAAAAGAAGACGTAGAATTGTTTTATTTCGTTGGATAATTTTAAATTTGATATAAAAATTAATTCGATCTTTAGAAACTAATTAAAAATGGCGACTGAGAGACGTCTCTCGAGTGCAAGGGGTTAAAAATATCGCGTTACAGGAGGACCACCGAAATCGTGGTATTTCGAGGTACAACCATCTTTTCTATTTCCTGTATTATATTTCCTGACATGTACCACGGTTACACATTTTCAGCGAAATTTCTACGTGATTTGTACGGTTATTTCAGTAAGAAATACACTCGCTGGGAAATAAGGTAACATCTGCTATTTTTAAAACCATCCCTCAGACGTGGAAGCAAAGTGCAGCTCGTTATTAGAACCGCACCGCTCTCTGCCTAATAAAGCAACGAACGCGAACACGATTTTTCTTTTCCACCTAACCATCCGCGCTCTCCTTGTCCCGTTGCCACTTGCCATTTCAATGCGAGACTCCCGTACACTTTTGTCTGTTAGCCTTGTCGAGGACCGTATGTTTATGGAGCCGCGAATTCGTCGTCGAGCACGAATTCGTCTTACATTCAGCGCTACTCCTCGTCTACGACGCAGACAGCTTCGCGACAATATTCATGACTCTTCAACGGAGTGCACACAGCAAACTTATTCCCTCGGACGTTCACTCTGAAAATTGTTCAACGGGGGAAAAAATTCGGGCCATTTTATTCCGACGAGAAGATTTTTTTTTAATTTTAACAATCCCATATTACGATAATTTAACATTACCATGCAGCTTCGTTATCCTCGACAGGAAGAATAAGGGAAATAAAATAGAAATGGTTACCGGGTTGAATCCATTTTGCGAAAAATTGGTAGTTTCCCTAATTATTTATAAGACAAAAATTACACGATTCGGTTCAAATTTCGCAAAATTAATTTAAGTATACAATTACTAATACAATTTCTGTCAAACTCTGAAAATCATTTTCGAGTTCTCGAGTCGGAGTTAAATACGTCGAAGGGCTTAACAAATCACGAATCACGGGACATAAAATTACAGAAAAATTATGCGACACGGTTTAAACTTCGCAAAATTAATTTAAGTATATAATTGTTAATATAGTTGCTCGTAAGAGGATCTTGGTCCAATTTCTGTCAAACTCTGAAAATCATTTTCGAGTTCTCAAATTCAAATTAAAAACATCGAATGGCTTAACAAATCACGAATCACGCAATGCGAAATTACAGAAAAATTATGCGATTTGGCTTAAACTTCGCAAAATTAATTAAAGTATACAATTGTTAATACAGTTACTCGAAAGGGGAACTTGGTCCAATTTCTGTCAAACTCTGAAAAGGTTCAAATTTCGAAAAATTAATTTAAATATAAAATTGGTAATACTTTTACTGGTAAGAGGAACTTGGTCCAATTTTTGTCAAACCCTGAAAATTACTCTCGAGTTCTCAAGTCGGAGTTAAAAACGTCGAGGGGCTTAACAAATCACGAATCACGCAATGCGAAATTACAGAAAAATTATGCGATTTGGCTTAAACTTCGCAAAATTAATTAAAGTATACAATTGTTAATACAGTTACTCGAAAGGGGAACTTGGTCCAATTTCTGTCAAACTCTGAAAAGGTTCAAATTTCGAAAAATTAATTTAAATATAAAATTGGTAATACTTTTACTGGTAAGAGGAACTTGGTCCAATTTTTGTCAAACCCTGAAAATCATTCTCGAGTTCTCAAGTCGGAGTTAAAAACGTCGAGGGGCTTAACAAATCAGGAATCACGGGATGCGAAATTACAGAAAATTGCTTTTAACCCTGGTCGGAAGCTGGAACAGTGGGAAATCGTAGCGAAAAGTCAAATTGGAATTATTCTACGATCGATATCCCATTCGACGTGCAAACTCGTTGGAAAACAGCACACGGGAGAATACTAAGGCATGATCCTGTTTTAGCCGACATTTCAGCTGAAATCCCATACTGTTCCAGAATCGAGTTTCATACTTCATTTTCAGTTAACTCGGTAAGTTCCATTTCCTCGTGCAAATCAATTCGAGCTTACGCCAGAGCAAGATTTAAATGTGAACCGTAGACTAAGACCTCTTTGAACGCTGGCTTACGTGGATTAGAAAGATCCAATGAAAGTCTTTCTCCACTTCGACAAGGAGCGCGATAAAGTACTCATCGATCGCGGCTCTTTGGGTTATAAAGCTCAAGGGAAGCTGAAGATTTGTCAGGAAGAAGGAAGGAGAAGTTACGGATACCTATATCTGCCTCGTCGTTATTCAATTATTAATCGTCCGATGACCGATATTCCTCTGCCGTAATTATTCTTCCCGCGAATGCAAAAGTAAAATCGAATCTGCAGAATGAAATAAAGAAACTTTTTGTCATCGAAGAATCGATAAGCTCCTTCCTCTTTATATTTATCTTCGATTGGCAAATATTTCGAAATTTGTTTAACTTTAAATGAGAATTATTCCCTTCCGATATTCTCTTCTCTTTATAATACGTTCCTACGAATTATTAATTTTTCGTTACATTATTAATTCCATAATTCTCGTAGGTTATTAACACTAAACGTACCGGTACTTTACACACCTGTTCTTACCATAAGAATAAGAGGTGAAATGACCCCTCGTGTTACGTAAGGTATGCAAAGAATTTTTAAAAATTAAATTTTTAAATTAAGAGAATAATGGAAAGCGAGAAATTAAACAATCAGATAATGCAAGAATTTACAAAAATGTCAGGTGAGCGAAAAAAATAACAATGAATATAAAAATAACATTGAATTATAGAGTAAATTTTGAAAGGCATCATTTGACACCGCTTGGTACGTTTAGTGTTAATTATTATATATATTAGATGATATTTTTGAAATGTAAAATATCGGTAATTTTGTGACGTAATCGAAAAGCGTACGGGAATGTATACCTCGCGATTTACGGGATACCGTCGATTAAAAATTTGCAAATGCGTCGTGGTTCTCGAAAATCCATTTCCTCGTACGCTGTTCGACATTAAACGGTCCATTGGGGATAACGTATATACATGCCTTGGTTTGGGATTGCAGATCACGAAGTGAATTGCTGTTGCGAAATCTGTAACTATTTTTGCAACCTGAACAAAGTAGACAAAGACAAGCTTTATGTAGGAACCATGTGATATTTATTCTTGTCAGCCTTCCGTTCCACGACTGACCATGAAACAACAACCACAGTTTCACGGGATCCGAAAGATTAATTGCGCCGAACGCGTCTCTCCGATGGACTCGTGAAGTAAATTCCAGTTTGCGCCTGCATTATCTCTGCCGATAAATATTTCGCGCCCGATGCTACATCGGAAAGCCATTATGAGCGTAGCGCCGCTCTCTGTCCGCCATTTGCGCCCCCTATGTAGCGCCGCTGGACGCGGATGAAGAGGACAGCGATGTGCATCGCGTTGCAACGAAGTTGTAATTTCTGTACTCAGCGGATCGAAGGTTCGAGGAAATTTGAATAAATAATACAACTTTTTAAATTAATTACGAAGGTGTTTGACACGTTAAGTGCCCAACCTGCTTTGCTTTCCATTCCGTTTAGGCCCAGACTCGGCCGTCAAGTGGACCACTGGCGGCGGGCGAAGTGTTTATAAAACTCGGAGATACTGTAACAATTGTTATAACAGGAATTCCCAAATGTTAGGGCTAAAGATGGCGAAGAATTTAACACCAAAAGTTAGCACCTTTTGGTCCTAGTTTGGACCGGTCCCTGAGGACTGGTCGGGCCTGAATGGAAAGTTTAACGTCGGTTCTTAGGGACCGACGTGACACTCAACGTGTTAACGAAACCAAGTTGTCTTTGGGTATCTCGAATATTTTAAGAAATTAGGATAAAGAGGACTGTAGCGACCAACGTTCACACCCTCACAGTTAGATGAAAAATCTCGACTTCAATAAATACAAATTCCTATACTACCTATGTATATACCCCCTTACTGACGAGTCCACTAGCAGGCCCAGCACGAAATGCATACCTTCTTCGTGTTCTTCTACCTGCTACCTATAATAGATACCATCAGGTAACACCGTAGGAACCACGCGATATTTATTAATACCTTCGGAGGGAGAATAGGGGGCACAGGACCTCCCATTTTTTCATAAATTTCGTCGAAGCTCTAGTTCAAGGGAGCTTCTACCTCGGTAGAAGATACAATTTTTTGACAAATTGTGTTGGGGATTTGGTATCTCGAAAATTTGGAGAAATTTGTATAACAAGTGCGATTTGAAAGCCAAGTTGCACTGTTGTGCACATTTTTATTGGCAATCGTAATTCCTACGGTTCACGTTCGATCGAAGCAAACCAGCAGCGTAAATCTATCAGCCATTGCACTTAATCTCGGTTTTGGTATGGAACATCCTAGGAAACAGCACGACCGTGGATATATGCTAATTTTATAGGCCACGCAGGAGCGCGCTATAGTGTGACGAATAGGGGTGGAAGGCTAAATGGCTGCTGCTTCGGAACAAGCATCCGAAACACGAATATCAAAAATGCCATAATCAAATTTCCTTGCACGTTATTCTCGTTATATTTAAATTTTCTCAAATTTTTTAAGTACGCGATACAAATTCTGCAACATCCCTCTATATAGTGTCAAAATTGAAACTTGAGATTCCATTGTGAGGTTTTATACGTGTGAATGCGAATAAGGTTGAATAAGTGAAACTCAATTACGATGATATAAATATAATATGTGCATGGGTATGTAACGGTTAACCCTTTGCACTCGAGAGGCGCCTTTCAGTCGCCTTTTGATAAAATTTCGAAGCTCGATATAAATTAACATTTAAATTATAAATCAAATTTAAAATAATATAACAGCGCGCGAGGTATCGAAATTAAATAATTTTACGTGTTAGTTACTATACGATTTCTTATTTATTGCTCCAAAAATTTCATCAGCCTTATAGCAGAAAATTTTTCAACTTGTACCCTTCTTTAGCCAAAAACTCGTCGAGCGCAGAGGGTTAATAAGAGCGAGAGTGAGAGAGACAGAAGAATTTTCTAGAAAATGCCAATCAATTTTTTCGTTTAAAATAGTTTATTGCGAGCTACCTTCATTATTTAAATATTTTTGTCTAAATATACTAATGCGTTAACTGTTAAAAAAGGTAGAAGATATCGGTGTCCATTTCTATCGACAAAAGTAACCCACATTTTTATTATCCAAGCTTCCTATACAGTCTCGCGCAACTTTATATGTGATCGATAAATCTACGATCTTTAGAAAAAGGAAAAAGAGAAAGCTCGGTTAGGTTAGGTTAGGTAATACACTTTACGTCCAAGAAGATTCCCATTCTCTCAAACACACCGATCATAAATCCACGTTCTCTTCAAGCCAGACTACTACGAAATCGGCGCGTTCCAGGGGAATTTTACAAAAATATGCGAAGGAAGCGAGCGAATTGCCGCAACCTGCTCGTCTCAAAGAAACCGGGACGTCGCGTGGTTTCAAGGGTCTCGCGGTTCAAAGATCAACGAATACGTAGCATCCCGCGACGCGCCATCGCCGTAGAAACGAACGCGCGGACTGCGCCATTTTCCCTCCCTTTTTCTTTATTTTTTTCCCCCTTTCCCCTGAGTTCGCCGTCTACGACCGAGCCCGGGAAGAAATTGTTACGGCAGCGAGAGAAATGAAAAATGGTGCGCTATAACCGTACGTCTTACGCGGAAGCCTGTTGTCTCGTAAGCCGAGATGCAGAAGCTTGCAAAGCTCCGGCGACGCAGTCTCATCCGTGACATTAATAATTGCGGCTTGTGTACCCACGAAAATTACTCTCTTTATCTGTCGTCCTTGTCCTCCGCCATCTTGCGCCACCCGACTTTCCACCTCGCCTTTTCGCCCACTTCTCCTCCCCCCACCTTCGTTTCTCTTCTTCCGGCCGCAACGTTTCTTTTCGCCAGCCTCCTTTCACCGAGGTGGTTATATTTACGAAGCTTTAATCCCCGGCCGAGTAGAAAAGCCCGACTTTAGTCGGCCGGTCGGCCGAGCACGCGCGGCACAAGTGTCACTCCCTTAGAAATTTCGTAAACGCCCCTATCGTCCGGCTCTTTCTATCGGCCTGCATTCCGCACAATGAGAGTTCTAATGGACGTCCTCGTCGCCACTCGATGCACTTCCGGTGTTGGTGTAGCTTAAAAACTCCTCGTCTCTTTTCGCACACACGGGGATAAATGAGAGCTTAGGCTAGCTGGTTTCGCGCGATGGGTTAGGTTTGGATGCTACGGGGAATGGAAAGGTGTTGGTTGAATGGTTTGGCTTCGGTATTGGGGAGTTTTGGTATAGGTGGTTAGTAACACGAGGGGTATGATTTGTAGAGAAACGGATTGGACGAAGCTCGAAGTTAATGTAACGTACGATTTAATAATTCTGACGACTTTTGAATTAGCAACTGAATCCCTGATTAAGAGGAAAATTTACGGTCTCCTTGGTAGGTAAATTCAACCCTTTTAGAATATAATTAATTTGCAATGAAACTTAGAACACGAAGGTTTCTTTTTTGGAGAAATGGGTAGGTCGAGGTTAATATGATTTATGGTTTAATAATTTTGATAATTATTGAGAATTAGCAATTGAATCGCTGATTAAGGAATTGAAGAGGGTTACAGAAAATTTAGGAAAATGTATAATGTTTCGGTACATTCGATCTTTCCAGGATATAGCTAATTGGTAATGAATGTTTTACGAGTAAATGGATAAACTGATAACAATATTTATTGAACAGTATAACAACACAACATAAATTATAATTAAATCACATAAAATAAATTCGCTTCTCACTGCGATATAATCTATGCAGGACTCTTCCACACACAACGTCTATTTCTGATGACTGTCATTCATTCATTAATTGTTTTTCACGACTCTCTGTCATACTCGTCACACACATGCATTCTTCCACGCAAACATTCCTCACACTTATACCAAACATTCTATGACAACCACTACCACATGTTTTCTGTTTCCCTCTGATATTCCAATCTATATTTTAGCCCTTCATCTTATTTTAACCCTCTGCATCCGGCAATTTTTTCGTTAAAGAAAGATAGTAATTGGAAGACTTTCTGTCATAAAGTCGACGATATTTTTAAAACGGTAAATAAGAAATCGTATGAAAAGAAGACGTAGAATTGTTTTATTTCGTTGGATAATTTTAAATTTGATATAAAAATTAATTCGATCTTTAGAAACTAATTAAAAATGGCGACTGAGAGACGTCTCTCGAGTGCAAGGGGTTAAAAATATCGCGTTACAGGAGGACCACCGAAATCGTGGTATTTCGAGGTACAACCATCTTTTCTATTTCCTGTATTATATTTCCTGACATGTACCACGGTTACACATTTTCAGCGAAATTTCTACGTGATTTGTACGGTTATTTCAGTAAGAAATACACTCGCTGGGAAATAAGGTAACATCTGCTATTTTTAAAACCATCCCTCAGACGTGGAAGCAAAGTGCAGCTCGTTATTAGAACCGCACCGCTCTCTGCCTAATAAAGCAACGAACGCGAACACGATTTTTCTTTTCCACCTAACCATCCGCGCTCTCCTTGTCCCGTTGCCACTTGCCATTTCAATGCGAGACTCCCGTACACTTTTGTCTGTTAGCCTTGTCGAGGACCGTATGTTTATGGAGCCGCGAATTCGTCGTCGAGCACGAATTCGTCTTACATTCAGCGCTACTCCTCGTCTACGACGCAGACAGCTTCGCGACAATATTCATGACTCTTCAACGGAGTGCACACAGCAAACTTATTCCCTCGGACGTTCACTCTGAAAATTGTTCAACGGGGGAAAAAATTCGGGCCATTTTATTCCGACGAGAAGATTTTTTTTTAATTTTAACAATCCCATATTACGATAATTTAACATTACCATGCAGCTTCGTTATCCTCGACAGGAAGAATAAGGGAAATAAAATAGAAATGGTTACCGGGTTGAATCCATTTTGCGAAAAATTGGTAGTTTCCCTAATTATTTATAAGACAAAAATTACACGATTCGGTTCAAATTTCGCAAAATTAATTTAAGTATACAATTACTAATACAATTTCTGTCAAACTCTGAAAATCATTTTCGAGTTCTCGAGTCGGAGTTAAATACGTCGAAGGGCTTAACAAATCACGAATCACGGGACATAAAATTACAGAAAAATTATGCGACACGGTTTAAACTTCGCAAAATTAATTTAAGTATATAATTGTTAATATAGTTGCTCGTAAGAGGATCTTGGTCCAATTTCTGTCAAACTCTGAAAATCATTTTCGAGTTCTCAAATTCAAATTAAAAACATCGAATGGCTTAACAAATCACGAATCACGCAATGCGAAATTACAGAAAAATTATGCGATTTGGCTTAAACTTCGCAAAATTAATTAAAGTATACAATTGTTAATACAGTTACTCGAAAGGGGAACTTGGTCCAATTTCTGTCAAACTCTGAAAAGGTTCAAATTTCGAAAAATTAATTTAAATATAAAATTGGTAATACTTTTACTGGTAAGAGGAACTTGGTCCAATTTTTGTCAAACCCTGAAAATTACTCTCGAGTTCTCAAGTCGGAGTTAAAAACGTCGAGGGGCTTAACAAATCACGAATCACGCAATGCGAAATTACAGAAAAATTATGCGATTTGGCTTAAACTTCGCAAAATTAATTAAAGTATACAATTGTTAATACAGTTACTCGAAAGGGGAACTTGGTCCAATTTCTGTCAAACTCTGAAAAGGTTCAAATTTCGAAAAATTAATTTAAATATAAAATTGGTAATACTTTTACTGGTAAGAGGAACTTGGTCCAATTTTTGTCAAACCCTGAAAATCATTCTCGAGTTCTCAAGTCGGAGTTAAAAACGTCGAGGGGCTTAACAAATCAGGAATCACGGGATGCGAAATTACAGAAAATTGCTTTTAACCCTGGTCGGAAGCTGGAACAGTGGGAAATCGTAGCGAAAAGTCAAATTGGAATTATTCTACGATCGATATCCCATTCGACGTGCAAACTCGTTGGAAAACAGCACACGGGAGAATACTAAGGCATGATCCTGTTTTAGCCGACATTTCAGCTGAAATCCCATACTGTTCCAGAATCGAGTTTCATTTTACAACATTTACGTACGATAACTGACGCACGTTGAACTCGCAGCCGCGTACGTCAGCCGCGATATAGCGGATGGAATTACCGCGGATCCTCCTTTTAACCGTGCATTCAGCCGGATGAGCTTGGAATTCGTCTTCCTATCCAACTTCCGTCTGATAAACAGACGCGGCACTCCTCGAGTCGTAATAATATTTGAACAAAAGCGAACCGCGACTGGGATTAAGCCGTGATACGCGACCCGGCAAATACGAATTAAGGAGTTAAAGTTGAAGCACGGCGCGCCTATCAGCTATCGCGATAGCACGTGTCACGGTTAATCCGACTGGATTCCATTACAGTCTCGGGTTCTTCTTCGTATCTTGATCCGTTACCCTTTTAATGCAAGGGATAAAGAGAAAATGAAGGAGGCTACGGGAAAATGGAGGAAATTTATTTTGGCAAGTAAAAAGCAAATTTTTCTTCCACTTTCTGCGTATACTTGGTTTTAACTCGTTAACGATAGCAATGAAAGCGAAGATAATAAATTTGAGAAAAGGTTTTTTGGATTTCGTAATTTGGGACAGTGTCGTGGATCGTGGGTTAATCAGAGAACGTGGATTTTATGAAACTTGCAAGTTAAATCGAAGCTATTAGTGCAAAATTTGTAAAATTCGTATTTTTTTGGCATAAAAGTAATTCCCAGTTTCCAAACAACGACACAAAGGACACAGAAACTTCGAACCCCTGTTTTATCGCGAAAATTCGATTAACTAATTACAGACTTAAATAGCGTGCAGCAAATTCATAAAATCTTTATTTTTAAAATTCCATTAATTTTCAAAAATGGAATATTCAAACACCAAAGAAAATATTCGAAGCCATTGCTATTATAGAAAAATATCAAACAAAGATATACACCTAGAGACTACAAATTCACGTCATTCTGTCCAAAAACCAATTTCCAGGCAACAACACAAAGAACGCTGTAATTTCGAAACACATACCCTCATTCTAATAGGAAAATTCGATTAACAAACTGAAAACTTAAATAATGTGCTAGAAATTTACAGAATCTTCTATTTAAATATTCCATTAATTCCCAAAAATGGAATATTCAAATGTCAAAGAAAATATTGGAAGCCCCTGTTATCATAGAAAAATATCAAATGAAAATATACAACACCTAGAGACTACAAATTCACGTTGTTCTGCCAAAAATTCAATTTGCAAGCAACAACACAAAGAATCCTGCAATTTCGAGACACATACCCTTATTTTATCGGGAAAATTCGATTAATCATCTAGAAACTTATATAATGTGCTAGAAATTTACAGAATCTTCTATTTAAATATCCCATTAATTCCCAAAAATAGAATATTCAAATATCAAAGAAAATATTCGAGGCCCCTATTATCACAGAAAAATATCAAATGAAAATATACAACACCTAGAGACTACAAATTCACGTTGTTCTGCCAAAAAATCAATTTGCAAGCAATGACACAAAGAACGCAGAAACTTGGAGATACTTAACCCTGTTTGTAATTGTGTTGTTAGTTGTAATTGTGTTGTTAGTTATAATCGTGTCGTTAGTTGCAGTCGTAAGAGTTTAGTTGATATATATCTATATTCGTAGTCTTTACCGTCACCGCACATTGTATTATTATTTTATGTTTAATAAATAGTTTTATATTATTTAACACCCACTCAATCTCTACAAATATATATATACAAATATACAAACATATTATTGATATTCTGTTTCAACTTCTCTCTTCTGATATTATATTAGCAATATATATTAAAATTCCTGTTCGCTAAATTCGACGAAATTTCAGTTGACAGTAAATCTGGCAAATAACGAAGGAAGTCGAAATTTTAACAAAATTTTTGACAATAAATCCCCACCGCGAAACAAGTGCACATACGCGATATTTCCCATAAATGCGTGCGAACAACGCGTCGTTTGGGATTAAACTAAATGGAATTCATAATTAAATCAAACTTCAAATTAAATTCTTCAGGACGATAACCCGATGAAATCATCGGGCCGTAGCTGGCAGACGTTGGTTCGTGTTATTTAACGATAATCGCGCCGGGACCCATGGGGGCGTTTGTAAAATATTATTCGGACACCACTTCGCGAAATTTCGTTTAATTCCGGCATCATTACCACTTACCTTCCGCTCGGCTGCGAAAATTCGCGCGAATTTGGAAATGGTCTCGTAGTCTCGTAAACGGACGCGGGGGCGAGTTCTCGGCGTGTCGCGATGGAATGCTTAATTTCGCGCAATTTCTTCGTGTACCCGAAACACGTAAAGGGGTGGAGAAATTGTCTTCCATCCGAAGAAGGCCGATATTTACTTCTTGTAATTAAAGGAATATTTTCGGTCGAATTTCGAAATTTTTTCTTACTCTGCAATTTTCATCGCACGATATTTTTAATTTTTATAGTATAATAAAGCATTATTATTAAAGTTTATTTTTCTTAATGTTGAGTGCTTTTAATATTAGTATTATATAATCATAATAATTATTATTAATATTTATAATCACAAAATCATAATAATAATTATTATATAATTATATTACATAATAATTAATATTAAATAATATTATATAATCCTAGCACCACTAATATAGGGTGCAAGGAAGCTTCGTTCAGAAATTATTCAGGATTACTGGATGGTAATGTTGGAAATGTTACAAACCATATGCTTCATTAGTAAAAATACCAATTTTTCTATGATCTTTAGAAAAAGGAAAAAGAGAAAGCTCGGTTAGGTTAGGTTAGGTAATACACTTTACGTCCAAGAAGATTCCCATTCTCTCAAACACACCGATCATAAATCCACGTTCTCTTCAAGCCAGACTACTACGAAATCGGCGCGTTCCAGGGGAATTTTACAAAAATATGCGAAGGAAGCGAGCGAATTGCCGCAACCTGCTCGTCTCAAAGAAACCGGGACGTCGCGTGGTTTCAAGGGTCTCGCGGTTCAAAGATCAACGAATACGTAGCATCCCGCGACGCGCCATCGCCGTAGAAACGAACGCGCGGACTGCGCCATTTTCCCTCCCTTTTTCTTTATTTTTTTCCCCCTTTCCCCTGAGTTCGTCGTCTACGACCGAGCCCGGGAAGAAATTGTTACGGCAGCGAGAGAAATGAAAAATGGTGCGCTATAACCGTACGTCTTACGCGGAAGCCTGTTGTCTCGTAAGCCGAGATGCAGAAGCTTGCAAAGCTCCGGCGACGCAGTCTCATCCGTGACATTAATAATTGCGGCTTGTGTACCCACGAAAATTACTCTCTTTATCTGTCGTCCTTGTCCTCCGCCATCTTGCGCCACCCGACTTTCCACCTCGCCTTTTCGCCCACTTCTCCTCCCCCCACCTTCGTTTCTCTTCTTCCGGCCGCAACGTTTCTTTTCGCCAGCCTCCTTTCACCGAGGTGGTTATATTTACGAAGCTTTAATCCCCGGCCGAGTAGAAAAGCCCGACTTTAGTCGGCCGGTCGGCCGAGCACGCGCGGCACAAGTGTCACTCCCTTAGAAATTTCGTAAACGCCCCTATCGTCCGGCTCTTTCTATCGGCCTGCATTCCGCACAATGAGAGTTCTAATGGACGTCCTCGTCGCCACTCGATGCACTTCCGGTGTTGGTGTAGCTTAAAAACTCCTCGTCTCTTTTCGCACACACGGGGATAAATGAGAGCTTAGGCTGGCTGGTTTCGCGCGATGGGTTAGGTTTGGATGCTACGGGGAATGGAAAGGTGTTGGTTGAATGGTTTGGCTTCGGTATTGGGGAGTTTTGGTATAGGTGGTTAGTAACACGAGGGGTATGATTTGTAGAGAAACGGATTGGACGAAGCTCGAAGTTAATGTAACGTACGATTTAATAATTCTGACGACTTTTGAATTAGCAACTGAATCCCTGATTAAGAGGAAAATTTACGGTCTCCTTGGTAGGTAAATTCAACCCTTTTAGAATATAATTAATTTGCAATGAAACTTAGAACACGAAGGTTTCTTTTTTGGAGAAATGGGTAGGTCGAGGTTAATATGATTTATGGTTTAATAATTTTGATAATTATTGAGAATTAGCAATTGAATCGCTGATTAAGGAATTGAAGAGGGTTACAGAAAATTTAGGAAAATGTATAATGTTTCGGTACATTCGATCTTTCCAGGATATAGCTAATTGGTAATGAATGTTTTACGAGTAAATGGATAAACTGATAACAATATTTATTGAACAGTATAACAACACAACATAAATTATAATTAAATCACATAAAATAAATTCGCTTCTCACTGCGATATAATCTATGCAGGACTCTTCCACACACAACGTCTATTTCTGATGACTGTCATTCATTCATTAATTGTTTTTCACGACTCTCTGTCATACTCGTCACACACATGCATTCTTCCACGCAAACATTCCTCACACTTATACCAAACATTCTATGACAACCACTACCACATGTTTTCTGTTTCCCTCTGATATTCCAATCTATATTTTAGCCCTTCATCTTATTTTAACCCTCTGCATCCGGCAATTTTTTCGTTAAAGAAAGATAGTAATTGGAAGACTTTCTGTCATAAAGTCGACGATATTTTTAAAACGGTAAATAAGAAATCGTATGAAAAGAAGACGTAGAATTGTTTTATTTCGTTGGATAATTTTAAATTTGATATAAAAATTAATTCGATCTTTAGAAACTAATTAAAAATGGCGACTGAGAGACGTCTCTCGAGTGCAAGGGGTTAAAAATATCGCGTTACAGGAGGACCACCGAAATCGTGGTATTTCGAGGTACAACCATCTTTTCTATTTCCTGTATTATATTTCCTGACATGTACCACGGTTACACATTTTCAGCGAAATTTCTACGTGATTTGTACGGTTATTTCAGTAAGAAATACACTCGCTGGGAAATAAGGTAACATCTGCTATTTTTAAAACCATCCCTCAGACGTGGAAGCAAAGTGCAGCTCGTTATTAGAACCGCACCGCTCTCTGCCTAATAAAGCAACGAACGCGAACACGATTTTTCTTTTCCACCTAACCATCCGCGCTCTCCTTGTCCCGTTGCCACTTGCCATTTCAATGCGAGACTCCCGTACACTTTTGTCTGTTAGCCTTGTCGAGGACCGTATGTTTATGGAGCCGCGAATTCGTCGTCGAGCACGAATTCGTCTTACATTCAGCGCTACTCCTCGTCTACGACGCAGACAGCTTCGCGACAATATTCATGACTCTTCAACGGAGTGCACACAGCAAACTTATTCCCTCGGACGTTCACTCTGAAAATTGTTCAACGGGGGAAAAAATTCGGGCCATTTTATTCCGACGAGAAGATTTTTTTTTAATTTTAACAATCCCATATTACGATAATTTAACATTACCATGCAGCTTCGTTATCCTCGACAGGAAGAATAAGGGAAATAAAATAGAAATGGTTACCGGGTTGAATCCATTTTGCGAAAAATTGGTAGTTTCCCTAATTATTTATAAGACAAAAATTACACGATTCGGTTCAAATTTCGCAAAATTAATTTAAGTATACAATTACTAATACAATTTCTGTCAAACTCTGAAAATCATTTTCGAGTTCTCGAGTCGGAGTTAAATACGTCGAAGGGCTTAACAAATCACGAATCACGGGACATAAAATTACAGAAAAATTATGCGACACGGTTTAAACTTCGCAAAATTAATTTAAGTATATAATTGTTAATATAGTTGCTCGTAAGAGGATCTTGGTCCAATTTCTGTCAAACTCTGAAAATCATTTTCGAGTTCTCAAATTCAAATTAAAAACATCGAATGGCTTAACAAATCACGAATCACGCAATGCGAAATTACAGAAAAATTATGCGATTTGGCTTAAACTTCGCAAAATTAATTAAAGTATACAATTGTTAATACAGTTACTCGAAAGGGGAACTTGGTCCAATTTCTGTCAAACTCTGAAAAGGTTCAAATTTCGAAAAATTAATTTAAATATAAAATTGGTAATACTTTTACTGGTAAGAGGAACTTGGTCCAATTTTTGTCAAACCCTGAAAATTACTCTCGAGTTCTCAAGTCGGAGTTAAAAACGTCGAGGGGCTTAACAAATCACGAATCACGCAATGCGAAATTACAGAAAAATTATGCGATTTGGCTTAAACTTCGCAAAATTAATTAAAGTATACAATTGTTAATACAGTTACTCGAAAGGGGAACTTGGTCCAATTTCTGTCAAACTCTGAAAAGGTTCAAATTTCGAAAAATTAATTTAAATATAAAATTGGTAATACTTTTACTGGTAAGAGGAACTTGGTCCAATTTTTGTCAAACCCTGAAAATCATTCTCGAGTTCTCAAGTCGGAGTTAAAAACGTCGAGGGGCTTAACAAATCAGGAATCACGGGATGCGAAATTACAGAAAATTGCTTTTAACCCTGGTCGGAAGCTGGAACAGTGGGAAATCGTAGCGAAAAGTCAAATTGGAATTATTCTACGATCGATATCCCATTCGACGTGCAAACTCGTTGGAAAACAGCACACGGGAGAATACTAAGGCATGATCCTGTTTTAGCCGACATTTCAGCTGAAATCCCATACTGTTCCAGAATCGAGTTTCATTTTACAACATTTACGTACGATAACTGACGCACGTTGAACTCGCAGCCGCGTACGTCAGCCGCGATATAGCGGATGGAATTACCGCGGATCCTCCTTTTAACCGTGCATTCAGCCGGATGAGCTTGGAATTCGTCTTCCTATCCAACTTCCGTCTGATAAACAGACGCGGCACTCCTCGAGTCGTAATAATATTTGAACAAAAGCGAACCGCGACTGGGATTAAGCCGTGATACGCGACCCGGCAAATACGAATTAAGGAGTTAAAGTTGAAGCACGGCGCGCCTATCAGCTATCGCGATAGCACGTGTCACGGTTAATCCGACTGGATTCCATTACAGTCTCGGGTTCTTCTTCGTATCTTGATCCGTTACCCTTTTAATGCAAGGGATAAAGAGAAAATGAAGGAGGCTACGGGAAAATGGAGGAAATTTATTTTGGCAAGTAAAAAGCAAATTTTTCTTCCACTTTCTGCGTATACTTGGTTTTAACTCGTTAACGATAGCAATGAAAGCGAAGATAATAAATTTGAGAAAAGGTTTTTTGGATTTCGTAATTTGGGACAGTGTCGTGGATCGTGGGTTAATCAGAGAACGTGGATTTTATGAAACTTGCAAGTTAAATCGAAGCTATTAGTGCAAAATTTGTAAAATTCGTATTTTTTTGGCATAAAAGTAATTCCCAGTTTCCAAACAACGACACAAAGGACACAGAAACTTCGAACCCCTGTTTTATCGCGAAAATTCGATTAACTAATTACAGACTTAAATAGCGTGCAGCAAATTCATAAAATCTTTATTTTTAGTTGTAATTGTGTTGTTAGTTGTAATTGTGTTGTTAGTTATAATCGTGTCGTTAGTTGCAGTCGTAAGAGTTTAGTTGATATATATCTATATTCGTAGTCTTTACCGTCACCGCACATTGTATTATTATTTTATGTTTAATAAATAGTTTTATATTATTTAACACCCACTCAATCTCTACAAATATATATATACAAATATACAAACATATTATTGACATTCTGTTTCAACTTCCCTCTTCTGATATTATATTAGCAATATATATTAAAATTCCTGTTCGCTAAATTCGACGAAATTTCAGTTGACAGTAAATCTGGCAAATAACGAAGGAAGTCGAAATTTTAACAAAATTTTTGACAATAAATCCCCACCGCGAAACAAGTGCACATACGCGATATTTCCCATAAATGCGTGCGAACAACGCGTCGTTTGGGATTAAACTAAATGGAATTCATAATTAAATCAAACTTCAAATTAAATTCTTCAGGACGATAACCCGATGAAATCATCGGGCCGTAGCTGGCAGACGTTGGTTCGTGTTATTTAACGATAATCGCGCCGGGACCCATGGGGGCGTTTGTAAAATATTATTCGGACACCACTTCGCGAAATTTCGTTTAATTCCGGCATCATTACCACTTACCTTCCGCTCGGCTGCGAAAATTCGCGCGAATTTGGAAATGGTCTCGTAGTCTCGTAAACGGACGCGGGGGCGAGTTCTCGGCGTGTCGCGATGGAATGCTTAATTTCGCGCAATTTCTTCGTGTACCCGAAACACGTAAAGGGGTGGAGAAATTGTCTTCCATCCGAAGAAGGCCGATATTTACTTCTTGTAATTAAAGGAATATTTTCGGTCGAATTTCGAAATTTTTTCTTACTCTGCAATTTTCATCGCACGATATTTTTAATTTTTATAGTATAATAAAGCATTATTATTAAAGTTTATTTTTCTTAATGTTGAGTGCTTTTAATATTAGTATTATATAATCATAATAATTATTATTAATATTTATAATCACAAAATCATAATAATAATTATTATATAATTATATTACATAATAATTAATATTAAATAATATTATATAATCCTAGCACCACTAATATAGGGTGCAAGGAAGCTTCGTTCAGAAATTATTCAGGATTACTGGATGGTAATGTTGGAAATGTTACAAACCATATGCTTCATTAGTAAAAATACCAATTTTTCTAGATAAATTATTCATTACACTATTATTCATATACACACTCGTAAATTTTTATATACATTATACACATGTTAACATATGCGACAATATTCGTGTTACTAATATTCTCACAATTCCCTAGCAGGAAACGAAACAGAATTAATCTTTTAAATTAACTACAGAAAAGACGATCATTGAATTCCATAGCAAACTAAAATTACTATTACTCACATATCGCACGCATCCACCCTACTACTCGTCGCAATGTCGCAACACAGTCCCAACAAACCTACATTATCAAAATTCCCCATCAACCACTTGGCTACAACGATAAACAAACGAGATACAAACAGACACGTCGAGAACCACGCAAACCACTGCCGCAAACAATTATTCCAACGCACACCTTAAAACCTCCTCATTTTTCTCCTTCTCAGCCTCTTTTCTCCCCCGAACAAATCCCTTCACCCTCCATCTCTCAAGCAACCCTTCCCAATCCTCATCTCCGAACAAAAAGACCGCTCTTAAACATCCCTTCATCCGCAAGAACCCGCTATTAGTCGACGAGCGTTAAAACCTCGAACCTCGTAAGCATGGAACCCTACGCGTCTCCGAAACAATTATTCCTTATCTCGTTGTTCGCCACGAGAAGCCACGTCGTCGTGACCGCGGAACAACGCGGCCAGGAACCACTGCCCGGCTGCAGCCACGGTCAGAGGGGTGGCGAAAGGGTGGCGGAAGGGTGGCAGATAGGATTGTCCAGAAAACGGTCGCGAGCGTAAACATAACTGTTAAACACATTGGAATTCCGTGCAGCGTGACGGTGGCTTACTGCCAGCTGGGAAAGTTTCGCTGGAATCGTTGCACCGTTGGGGTTGCATGTCCGTGCAAGAGGCGTCCCGCGGCAGAGGGGTGGCGTCGGGACGGCGAGCTCGTTCGGCACGTTGTGTATGTGTACAAACGGATTGATACGGCTTTTCTAACAAAATGCCACACGACTCGGGATTCCTGACCCGACTACGCCGCAACGCGACTGAATGGAGTCCGCGGGACGCCTCTAGTCGCCGTAATAATCGGGGCTTCCGCCAGGAATTTAAAATAGACCCCCACCCGGCGCAAGCCGCTGTTTCCACGTCCGATACATTTCCCAGCACCGGCTCGCACCGTGAAATCCCCGTTGAAACCCGCACATGCTTCCTGCACCACCGACCGAATCGAACGGTGATTAGTTCCGCGAAAAATGAACAGGATTTTCGATCGCATTTTCTTTCGCACATTTTTTCTCCTTATTTATGTAAAAAAGTTAGCTCACCACGATATTAGTCGAAAATGTCAATATAATTGAACTTTCTAGTCAAATTCTATTGAATTGCAATGGCTATAGCAAACCAATAGAATTTTGTCTCCTTATTTATGTAAAAAATTAGCTCACCACGATATTAGTCGAGAATGTCAATATAATTGAACTTTCTAGTCAAATTCTATTGAATTGCAATGGCTATAGCAAACCAATAGAATTTTTTCTCCTTATTTATGTAAAAAATTAGCTCACCACGATATTAGTCGAAAATGTCAATATAATTGAACTTTCTGAAGAGAGAATAAATTTGGAGAAAGGGAAAATGTGTGTCTAAATAACAGTGTGTAGATGTGAAAGAGTAGAATACACCAGCGAGTGTCATATCTCAAACTTTTCACTAAACATTTCAGTCTCATTATTTACTGTATTTCGCGTTCTCTTTCATCCCCTTATCCTGCACTAACACGTGAGATTTAAATAAAAATAATTCCTGCAATAGTATAATAGGAAATTTATGGAAGTGTAATAGTGTAATAGGAAATTTATGGAAGTGTGACAGTGTAATAGGAAATTTATGGAAATATAATCGGAAATAAATAGCAACTTCCCTTACATCTTGTATTTGTGAGAGTTGATTTTCTATGTGTGAATGCGAATGAGGTTGAATAAGTGAAACTCATTTGCGATGATATAAGTATAATTCACACATTTTCAGCGAAATTTCTACGTGATTTGTACGGTTATTTCAGTAAGAAATACACTCGCTGGGAAATAAGGTAACATCTGCTATTTTTAAAACCATCCCTCAGACGTGGAAGCAAAGTGCAGCTCGTTATTAGAACCGCACCGCTCTCTGCCTAATAAAGCAACGAACGCGAACACGATTTTTCTTTTCCACCTAACCATCCGCGCTCTCCTTGTCCCGTTGCCACTTGCCATTTCAATGCGAGACTCCCGTACACTTTTGTCTGTTAGCCTTGTCGAGGACCGTATGTTTATGGAGCCGCGAATTCGTCGTCGAGCACGAATTCGTCTTACATTCAGCGCTACTCCTCGTCTACGACGCAGACAGCTTCGCGACAATATTCATGACTCTTCAACGGAGTGCACACAGCAAACTTATTCCCTCGGACGTTCACTCTGAAAATTGTTCAACGGGGGAAAAAATTCGGGCCATTTTATTCCGACGAGAAGATTTTTTTTTAATTTTAACAATCCCATATTACGATAATTTAACATTACCATGCAGCTTCGTTATCCTCGACAGGAAGAATAAGGGAAATAAAATAGAAATGGTTACCGGGTTGAATCCATTTTGCGAAAAATTGGTAGTTTCCCTAATTATTTATAAGACAAAAATTACACGATTCGGTTCAAATTTCGCAAAATTAATTTAAGTATACAATTACTAATACAATTTCTGTCAAACTCTGAAAATCATTTTCGAGTTCTCGAGTCGGAGTTAAATACGTCGAAGGGCTTAACAAATCACGAATCACGGGACATAAAATTACAGAAAAATTATGCGACACGGTTTAAACTTCGCAAAATTAATTTAAGTATATAATTGTTAATATAGTTGCTCGTAAGAGGATCTTGGTCCAATTTCTGTCAAACTCTGAAAATCATTTTCGAGTTCTCAAATTCAAATTAAAAACATCGAATGGCTTAACAAATCACGAATCACGCAATGCGAAATTACAGAAAAATTATGCGATTTGGCTTAAACTTCGCAAAATTAATTAAAGTATACAATTGTTAATACAGTTACTCGAAAGGGGAACTTGGTCCAATTTCTGTCAAACTCTGAAAAGGTTCAAATTTCGAAAAATTAATTTAAATATAAAATTGGTAATACTTTTACTGGTAAGAGGAACTTGGTCCAATTTTTGTCAAACCCTGAAAATCATTCTCGAGTTCTCAAGTCGGAGTTAAAAACGTCGAGGGGCTTAACAAATCAGGAATCACGGTGAGTTCTCAAGTCGGAGTTAAAAACGTCGAATGGCTTAACAAATCACAAATCACGCAATGCGAAATTACAGAAAAATTATGCGATTTGGCTTAAACTTCGCAAAATTAATTTAAATATAAAATTGGTAATACTTTTACTGGTAAGAGGAACTTGGTCCAATTTTTGTCAAACCCTGAAAAGGTACAAATTTCGAAAAATTAATTTAAATATAAAATTGTTAATACTTTTACTGGTAAGAGGAACTTGGTCCAATTTTTGTCAAACCCTGAAAATCATTCTCGAGTTCTCAAGTTGGAGTTAAAAACGTCGAGGGGCTTAACAAATCAGGAATCACGGGATGCGAAATTACAGAAAATTGCTTTTAACCCTGGTCGGAAGCTGGAACAGTGGGAAATCGTAGCGAAAAGTCAAATTGGAATTATTCTACGATCGATATCCCATTCGACGTGCAAACTCGTTGGAAAACAGCACACGGGAGAATACTAAGGCATGATCCTGTTTTAGCCGACATTTCAGCTGAAATCCCATACTGTTCCAGAATCGAGTTTCATTTTACAACATTTACGTACGATAACTGACGCACGTTGAACTCGCAGCCGCGTACGTCAGCCGCGATATAGCGGATGGAATTACCGCGGATCCTCCTTTTAACCGTGCATTCAGCCGGATGAGCTTGGAATTCGTCTTCCTATCCAACTTCCGTCTGATAAACAGACGCGGCACTCCTCGAGTCGTAATAATATTTGAACAAAAGCGAACCGCGACTGGGATTAAGCCGTGATACGCGACCCGGCAAATACGAATTAAGGAGTTAAAGTTGAAGCACGGCGCGCCTATCAGCTATCGCGATAGCACGTGTCACGGTTAATCCGACTGGATTCCATTACAGTCTCGGGTTCTTCTTCGTATCTTGATCCGTTACCCTTTTAATGCAAGGGATAAAGAGAAAATGAAGGAGGCTACGGGAAAATGGAGGAAATTTATTTTGGCAAGTAAAAAGCAAATTTTTCTTCCACTTTCTGCGTATACTTGGTTTTAACTCGTTAACGATAGCAATGAAAGCGAAGATAATAAATTTGAGAAAAGGTTTTTTGGATTTCGTAATTTGGGACAGTGTCGTGGATCGTGGGTTAATCAGAGAACGTGGATTTTATGAAACTTGCAAGTTAAATCGAAGCTATTAGTGCAAAATTTGTAAAATTCGTATTTTTTGACATAAAAGTAATTCCCAGTTTCCAAACAACGACACAAAGGACACAGAAACTTCGAACCCCTGTTTTATCGCGAAAATTCGATTAACTAATTACAGACTTAAATAGCGTGCAGCAAATTCATAAAATCTTTATTTTTAAAATTCCATTAATTTTCAAAAATGGAATATTCAAACACCAAAGAAAATATTCGAAGCCATTGCTATTATAGAAAAATATCAAACAAAGATATACACCTAGAGACTACAAATTCACGTCATTCTGTCCAAAAACCAATTTCCAGGCAACAACACAAAGAACGCTGTAATTTCGAAACACATACCCTCATTCTAATAGGAAAATTCGATTAACAAACTGAAAACTTAAATAATGTGCTAGAAATTTACAGAATCTTCTATTTAAATATTCCATTAATTCCCAAAAATGGAATATTCAAATGTCAAAGAAAATATTGGAAGCCCCTGTTATCATAGAAAAATATCAAATGAAAATATACAACACCTAGAGACTACAAATTCACGTTGTTCTGCCAAAAATTCAATTTGCAAGCAACAACACAAAGAATCCTGCAATTTCGAGACACATACCCTTATTTTATCGGGAAAATTCGATTAATCATCTAGAAACTTATATAATGTGCTAGAAATTTACAGAATCTTCTATTTAAATATCCCATTAATTCCCAAAAATAGAATATTCAAATATCAAAGAAAATATTCGAGGCCCCTATTATCACAGAAAAATATCAAATGAAAATATACAACACCTAGAGACTACAAATTCACGTTGTTCTGCCAAAAAATCAATTTGCAAGCAATGACACAAAGAACGCAGAAACTTGGAGATACTTAACCCTGTTACACGCAGAAAACTCGATTAGCCGACTGGAAACTTAACCGGAGTGCCGGTAATTGGCCAGTGGCCCAGGTACGTGCGCGAGGATCGATACATTTGGGTTGCACATTTCCAGAAACGCGCATAGATCACAGCGTAACAACGCTCGGTGGAATCACGCGAAATTCTATTAACGTGTCTGGCCTCGCTCGCGAAGTTGCAGAACGCGATTGCACGAACAAGTGCTGCTCTGTGCTGCTCGCAATTACCAAGTGTTACGAAACTTTCGTTCAGTTTGCACAAACGCGAATCGACGTTCCGTTTATTAATAATACAATCGGGGTTTACAACGCTTTGGCAAAGCGATCGAGGAACGATTGATCGTGCGGATCCGACACGCGAAATAAATTCCAATGCTCGGCCAGCGGATTTATCGACCATCCTGCAACTTTGTTGCTTTATAGCCGGGAAATTTTTTATCTATCACGGGTTGATACGGGTGATTAATCAAAGGCAAGATAGCGTGCTCCCGAATGTTTCTCGTGCTCACTTTCGAGATAATTCAGATGTTTAAACTCGACACTCGAAAGATTGATCGTGTGTCGCTGAGATGGAAACGAAAGGGATTGGAAAAATGAGCACTTCGATTTTGGCTATGGAAAAAGAGAAAAATTGCGATTTTTGAACACTACGTGACACGATTTTTAATTTTTATCGAAAGTTTAATCGGAGATTAGAACACTAAGAAATTGCAAAATTGTTAAACTTTTATTTTTAATCATAGCAAATATTATTGATCGATTAAGAGTAAAGAAATTGTAATTAATTCCAAATAATTTAGGAATTCAATCGTGATATTCAAACTGAAACAAGATAGAGGCATTTAGACTGAAAAAATTGAAAAATGATATCGAAATGGTAATTCCTGCATTTCCCATGATAATTATCAATATTCCGAATCACAGAAAAATAATTTTTCTACTTTCACATTACACTATCTCTTAATTTCTGTATTTTTATCGAAAACTTAATTAAGAATATTGCAGAAAAATTGCAAATTATCCGATATTAAACATTTCTTCTAATTCCTAATAATTTACAAACGTTTCATAAAAATGAAATGTCGACTGTTCGATCCCAGGAGGAACCATTTTATTGTGTAAAGCTGCGGAAATTATTTTACGAGAGATTTCTCTATTTTTATCGAAAATTTAATTAAGAATATTGCAGAAACATTGCAAATTATCCGATAATAACACTAGGTTTACGGACGCTATCTGTTTACCTATTTCTAAGGACACCTGTCAAATTGACAGGTAAAGGAATCCACGTGCCTTTCTTTTTAACGATTAGTTTAATTTAAAAACAATTATATATTATATTAACAACTTAATATAAGTTAACCAAATCTTTTCGTCATATTGACGGGTTCTGTAAATCTAGTGTTAAACATTTCTTCTAATTCCTAATAATTTACAAACATTTCACAAAAATGAAATGTCGACTGCTCGATCGCACGGAGGAATCATTTTATTGTGTAAAGCTGCGGAAATTATTTTACGAGATACTTCATTTTCAGTTAACTCGGTAAGTTCCATTTCCTCGTGCAAATCAATTCGAGCTTACGCCAGAGCAAGATTTAAATGTGAACCGTAGACTAAGACCTCTTTGAACGCTGGCTTACGTGGATTAGAAAGATCCAATGAAAGTCTTTCTCCACTTCGACAAGGAGCGCGATAAAGTACTCATCGATCGCGGCTCTTTGGGTTATAAAGCTCAAGGGAAGCTGAAGATTTGTCAGGAAGAAGGAAGGAGAAGTTACGGATACCTATATCTGCCTCGTCGTTATTCAATTATTAATCGTCCGATGACCGATATTCCTCTGCCGTAATTATTCTTCCCGCGAATGCAAAAGTAAAATCGAATCTGCAGAATGAAATAAAGAAACTTTTTGTCATCGAAGAATCGATAAGCTCCTTCCTCTTTATATTTATCTTCGATTGGCAAATATTTCGAAATTTGTTTAACTTTAAATGAGAATTATTCCCTTCCGATATTCTCTTCTCTTTATAATACGTTCCTACGAATTATTAATTTTTCGTTACATTATTAATTCCATAATTCTCGTAGGTTATTAACACTAAACGTACCGGTACTTTACACACCTGTTCTTACCATAAGAATAAGAGGTGAAATGACCCCTCGTGTTACGTAAGGTATGCAAAGAATTTTTAAAAATTAAATTTTTAAATTAAGAGAATAATGGAAAGCGAGAAATTAAACAATCAGATAATGCAAGAATTTACAAAAATGTCAGGTGAGCGAAAAAAATAACAATGAATATAAAAATAACATTGAATTATAGAGTAAATTTTGAAAGGCATCATTTGACACCGCTTGGTACGTTTAGTGTTAATTATTATATATATTAGATGATATTTTTGAAATGTAAAATATCGGTAATTTTGTGACGTAATCGAAAAGCGTACGGGAATGTATACCTCGCGATTTACGGGATACCGTCGATTAAAAATTTGCAAATGCGTCGTGGTTCTCGAAAATCCATTTCCTCGTACGCTGTTCGACATTAAACGGTCCATTGGGGATAACGTATATACATGCCTTGGTTTGGGATTGCAGATCACGAAGTGAATTGCTGTTGCGAAATCTGTAACTATTTTTGCAACCTGAACAAAGTAGACAAAGACAAGCTTTATGTAGGAACCATGTGATATTTATTCTTGCATTGAGAATTATCTATGAAGCTATAAATATCTACATTTATCTACAAAGATAAAAAATATATTATAATCTAACATCGTTAGAATATAATTTGAAATATTAAATATTTTCACCGAATAATTTTATATATTTAATATATATTGAAATATATTGGCATAA